>NC_139516.1:83127603-83247603 GCF_947247035.1 Vipera ursinii | reverse complement strand
TCATTAAATGAGAAGCAGAGGGAGTTCCAGGTAAGGAGCGTGGAGACGGTGCAAGCAACTGAAGAAGATTCTGGGAGGCCTGGCCCAGGCCAGACACAAATTGCGGGGGTGGGGGTGGGGGTTCTGCAGTGCAATATCAGCTCAGGGAGGCCAGGGAAAGAGGTTGCAGAGTGCCTTTCTCCATGTGTGTGAACACAGGGAAACCAGGGCAAAAATGGGCTGCAGTTTAGAGGCTTTTGGACACATTGTGGCTCCAGGGCTGCAAAAAGCCGGAGCTCAGCATAACACAAAGCTACAGCCATCTCAGCTCAGCAGCATGGTGCAGATCAGCTGTGCCCCGGGAAGCCCTGGCAGAATGGCACAAGGCTGCAGCACCTTGGAAAGCACATAGAGGCTTTTTGGCATATCATATCTCTGGGGTTGGAAGAAACCCCAGAGCTGCAGTGTGGCACAAAGGGGCTACTCACTGCCTCGGATAGCCCCAGCCAGCCCAGCCCAGCCCAGCCCATTCCCAGCTGCATCCACCCTTGCCAATTTAGCACTTCAAGGCCCCTGCTGTCTGTGCTCTGCTGTCCTAGCTGACCCTTGCCATCTTCTTGGTCCCGCTGCAGAGAAAGCATGTGTGGCCTGGCCTTTCAGGACACAATTGCTGACCTTGTGAAGTCTTCTTCTACAAGTCTGATGAGGAAATTACCATGCACAACCTGGGGAAGGAAGCTTCCTGTGGCTAGCAGTTGTGCTGTAAAGAGCCAGCTGGACAGGTGAATGAAGAAGGTGAAGGTCAACCAAGGTATCAGGTACCCTGGAGTGCAGGGGGCCAAAAGGCCATAGATAGGTGGGGAGATAGATATGGGGGGGCAGTGGGGGGGGGAACTGAAGCACCTCTGTGGACATTAGTGCAGCAGGTGGCTGTCAAAGGCCTGAATTTTGAGCACATGAGAATAGGGGTGCTGCAATAGCTGTAACCTCAGGGACAGGTCGTAAGTCCCTTCGTTTGGTGCTGCCGTAACTTTGAACAGTTGCTGAGCAAATGGTCATACTATAAGTCAAGGACTACCAGTATAAGCAACTTCTAGGAGAATGCTAACTCCATGCCCATCCTCCATCACGGAGGGAGACATCCTTGGGACAGCACAGTAGGCAAAGAAGAAAAGAACAACTAATAATTAACCTTTGTGGTGCAAAGCCACAACAGGTAGTCCTCAACCTATGACAATTGAGCCCCACATTTCTGTTACATGAGACATTTGTTAAGTGAGTTTCGCCCCATTTTGACGACTTTTCTTGCCACAGTTGTTAAGTGAATCACGACAGTCAATAAGTTAGCAAGACAGTTGTTAAACGACTCTGGCTTCCCCATTGACTTTGCTTGTCAGGAGGTTGCAAAAGGTGATTCCCATGACCTTGGGACACAGCCAAGCACCTGAATTTTGATCTCATGATCATGGGGATGCTACAAAGATCGTAACTGTGAAAAACATAAGTCACTTTTTTTCAGTGCTGTTGTAACTTTCAGTGGTCACTAAATGAACTGTTGTAAGTCGAGGACTACCGCTACTCAATTTCTGCCCATCATAGGGACTTTCCCCTCTTGCACATCACAGTTTCACACATCTCATGTTGTTTTCTTCTTGTCCCCAAACCATCACTTTGTAATTGATGATTTTAATGTTTTTAATTTTCTAATGTTTTTATTTGTAAGCCTCCCAGAGCTGTTAGATATGAGAGGGGTGGCAAATAAATTTCATAATAAAATAAAAATAAACAAAGAACAGAGGGAATTTAAAGTACTTTGGTGTTCAAGTGATAAAATAATGTTTTCCTTCTGAAGGAGGCAATAGTCTTCAGTGAGTTTTAGTGGGACCTGATGTGCTTTACAAATAATTTTGTTGGTACCTCTGTTAGGCAACGCTTAGGAAGTAGGATCAGCTCAATGCCCATTGGCTACTTTATACCGGTGCAGTCATATTGCATCTTCCTTCCCATAGCCTCTTAGAGCAGTACTGCTTTCAGCAATGGATAGGTTTGTTTCTTTCAAACCAGGTTCTTCCCTAGTAGATACCAGTTCTCAGAGCTGTTCCTGGACTTGGGAACCTGGATAACCCAAATAGCAGCTGATCAGCAGCGACAGTGGGGAAGAACTGTGCCTTGAGAATACGACATAGAATATAAGAGTTGGAAGGGACCTCAGAGGTCTTCTAGTCCAACCCTTTGCTCAAGCAGGAGACCCCTATACCTTTTCAGACAAGTACAAGAGTTTTCTCTTTTCTTGCAGGCCCTCCCACCATATCTGGCAGCACTTGGAGCTGCTTTGGAATGTAGGCTCTTCCAGAAAAGCCTTATATCTCACAGCATCAGGGTCATCAGTTGCTAAGTGGGGGTGGTTGCACAAAGCAGTGGAGGGAAGCTGGCTTGTGCAACCTTCTGCTATCTTTGAGACTGCTTTGAATAAGGTTTTATTCAAAGTGGTGTTCCTAAGAGGTTAAGAGCATGTTTGCACAACAGCTCACACTATGCCTTTAGGGTGTTGTTTGGGTTGATCCCAATGTTCTAGCTTCCCTCTTTCTCTGCCCTCTCCACAGTTAACACTCAGCCTGAAAGGGGGCAATTCTGACATATGGCTAAACCAGGGGTCTTCAAACTTGGCCCTTTTATGACTTGTGGACTTCAACTCCCAGAATTCCTCAGCCAGCGTGCCTGGCTGAGGAATTCTGGGAGTTGAAGTCCACAAGTCATAAAAGGGCCAAGTTTGAAGACCTCTGGGCTAAACCATAGATCTAACCATCATTACCAATCATAACAGTGATGTTGTTGACAAGTCGTTTTTCCTGCTGGCTGGTGACTGTAGAGGGAAAGCACCGGCTTCATTTCTGGGAAATGAAACTATTGACCTCCTGCTACAAACTAAAATATAGTAGATGTAACTGAGGCGACAATAAAAAAAAAATAAATTTAATAAAAAATAATTTGATAATGATAATGG
The DNA here is from genome assembly GCF_947247035.1 of Vipera ursinii. Taxonomy (NCBI): domain Eukaryota; kingdom Metazoa; phylum Chordata; class Lepidosauria; order Squamata; family Viperidae; genus Vipera; species Vipera ursinii. The sequence continues at coordinate 83,244,620 of NC_139516.1, read as the reverse complement.
GAACAGCGAAATCCGTGCTGGTTTAATGTTCCGCTAGAAGAGCCCACTCACGGGGTTGGTTCTCACCACCCTTTAAAACAGAAATCACAAGCCTTGGGTTCACAGAACACTCTAAACCAGGGGTCTTCAAACTTGGCCCTTTTATAACTTGTGGACTTCAACTCCTAGAATTCCTCCACCAGTATGCCTGGCTGAGGAATTCTGGGAGTTGAAGTCCACAAGTCATAAAAGGGCCAAGTTTGAAAACCCCTGCTCTAAACCTCAATGAAACCCAAAGCCTTTGGATTAGCTCTTCAGCAAAAAAATAAAAAATAAAAGCGGACTTCTTTCCTTATTTTGAGCTTCTCTAATCTAGTTGGTGCCGGCGCTCTTTAAGGCAGCCCAAAGAGCCACGCGGCAACTCGCGAGAAGCAAAAGGTTCTTTAAAGGAAGCCGGCCTCGCCGTCTCCAACCGGGCTTCCCCTTAAAGGACGTCTGCATGCAATCTGGCGAAGTACACGTGCAATTCAGGCACGCCCGCTCCAGTTTGCGCCCTCTCCGTTAGGCCTCTTATCTGCGGCTCCGCGTCTCTCTCTTGCCCCCCCTCCCCCCCCGCAGCCCCCTTCATCATTAGGCTTTATTTTGTCAGCGGTCTTCGGTGCAGATTTGAGGGGGGGGGTCCTCCCGACGGCAGACGGGCCTGCGCACCGGGATTGCGCCTGCGCGCGACACACACACACACGGACGGACACACATACACACGAACATTCTCCCCGCTAAGGGACATGGCCCGGTTTCTTGAGAGCGGAGCGGCTCGCGGGGTCTAGGAAAGGGAGGGGGCGGGGAAGGAAGCAGAAGAAGAGTCGAAAGGCGGGACGCCGTCCGGGCGGGGAAGCTCTTGACCAAGAGGCAGCTGCAGCCGCGGCGGCTCCGGGCCGGGCTGCAGGGGAACCCGATGCACGCAACGCTTCTCCTGCCCGGCAAAGGCTTCCAAGGTGAGTGTGGCGTCGGCGGCGTCGCCTGTTTGTTCTCCGTCCGCATCTTCCACTCCCAAGCCAGCCTTTCTGGCCAAGCAGGGGAGGAAGGAGGGGGAGAGCCCCGCTGCCCGTCTCCGTCCTACAGCGGTGGTCGGGGGCGCGCAGAGGACCCTCTTCTAGGGAAGGACCTCCGGCCCTTCTCCGCTTCTCTCCGGACCGACTGCCACGTTCTCGGGGCCTGTTTGTGGCCTTGGAAAAAAAAACCTCTTGCCTGGGCGTCCGTGAAGTGTCGGCCGAGCACGAATTGTGGCATATAAGTTCTGCCTATAGGTCTCTAGGGCAGGGGTCGGCAACCTTGGCTCTTTTATGACTCGTGGACTTCAACTCCCAGAATTCCTGAGCCAGCATAGCTGGCTCAGGAATTCTGGGAGTTGAAGTCCGCGAGTCATAAAAGAGCCAAGGTTGCCGACCCCTGCTCTAGGGCTATGCTGTCGTCACGCTCCCGAGTGATTTCCCCCCTCCTCTGCCTCGCTCTCACCCCCACTACCCCACCGGATTTCCTCTCTGTGGTGGCGGAGGGGACTGGGGATGCCTTTGGGACTTGGGTGGCTGTGTTGGGAGTTTTCTACTCTTGTGATCGCCTCCCTTTTGTTCCCAAGGGGAACGCCGAGAAACGCTGGGGCCAAACTCTCAGGAAGTTGCAGTGGTCTGAGTGTCAAAAAAGTTTGTTGTTGTTTTTTTTTTTAAAAAAAATCCTTTCTGCCAAGGTTCAGCTTTTCCCGTGAGATGTAGAGCAAGAGTGCCTCCGAGATTCTACCAGTCCATTTTGTAATTGCTCAGTGGTGTGTGTGTGTGTGTGTGTGTGTGTGTGTTTGTGTGTGTACACAGGAAGAAGTGGCTCTTTAGCCTTTGATGGCCCCCATCCCCATCTCCATCTCTCTGAATGGTTTCTGTTAATCTTGCTGTTTTTACAAATTATTTCCTTTAGGGGGCCCATCCCATTTTTGTGGGGTTTTTTTTCCCCATTTCCCCAGATACCCCATGGAGCTTTCTGTCCATACTTCTAAGGTTTCTGTTGGAGGATTTTTGATTAATGCTTCTGTCTGTGCTGCATGTCATACAGCATGCTTGACTGCAGCTTATATAAGATCATTTCTCAATTCTTTTCCGTTAGAACAGATAGTTAAGATAGGAGGAAGATGCCTGGATAAGTGATGGTACTTGCTCTGATCAGGAGTTCAAGAAGAGTGAGCTGTTGTGTTAAAAAAATTTTTTTAACAGCATTAAAAACATTTTTTAACACAATGTTTTTGTTAAAAGCACAGCTCACTCTTCTTGAACTCCTGATCAAAGCAGTATCAGCACTTATCCAGGCATCTTCCTCCTATCTTTTTTTATTAAAGAGTTTTACAAATACATTTTAAACATAAAACCCATCCCTCCCCCCCTCCCTCCCCCCCACTTCCCAGAGCATAATACAGGGTATTGACCCTAACAATCTTAAACTATAATATGTTAACTAACTATAATAACACTTTAAATCCTATCGCACTTTAACTCTCCTTAAAAAAATAACTAAATAATAAATCTTATAAATCTAATACTTATTCAAATGGTAAATGAAACTTTTTAGTCCCATATTTATTCTGAATATAATCAGTCCATCTTCTCCAGTCCAAGATATATCTTTGTTGTGAATGATCCTTCAAATATGCTGAAATTTTTGCCATTTCTGCCAGGTTCAATACTTTTAAAGTCCATTCTTCTATAGTAAGCAAATCCTCCTTCTTCCAGTATTGCGCTACCAAAAGTCTTGCTGCCGTTATTAAATTCAGCATCAGTTTAGTTTCTATGACAGTACAGTCTGTAGTAATACCCAGCAAAAATAACTGTGGAGAAAACTTTATCTTTTTCTTAAATATCTTCTGCATATCCTATCTTAACTATTTGAGTTAAGTTCAAAAATTAATTGAACTTTTTTCAATCCAACATTGGGAGATTGGGAGAAAATAGTTTGGGATAGACTTTCTACCCATCATATGACATCCAGTACTTTCCTGTGTCTCTGAATGGTTATAATTACAGAAGATACTGGAATCCCAGTTCTTTAAAAATCCTAAATCTGTAACTTGGTAAATTATTGTTTTTTTTTACTTTTTACAAATCCACGGTACTGAAGGTTACCAACCCAACTTTATATATAGCCTATGAACTGAATAGTTTAAAAAAAGCCAGTTAAATACGTTCAAATCTTGCCTAAAAGAATTATTTAACCAACTTATTTCATTTTGAATTGTCTCAGAGACAATTGTACAGAGATCTTGTACTGATCTAAAATTGTTGCTTTCATTGGACTATGATGTGTATTAAATTGAAATTCAAATTGCTATTTGAGAAATAGTAACTTATGCCAATTTCTTTACTAAGGTGGTCCTTTATAAAATTTCTGAATATTTTATTGAGACAGCTTTAAGGCAAAGATCCTCCTCCTCCTCAATACAAGCCATTACAAATATTAGTGTTAATTATATTTGTTCTTTGACTTTATCCCCAAAGGCTCCAGGCAGTGTAAACATTATTTCCCTGTTCACCATTATTCTCTTAATAACCTGGAAGGTCAGACTGATGGACAATACCTGCCCCAAAGTCATTAGTGAATGTTCATAGTTTGAAAATAAATTTGAATTTATACGTCTCTAGTTTTAGCCAGGCGTTCTTTTCTATAAAAATAGTTTTAAATGTCAAACTTACATCTGTTAGTATTCCGTTTGGAAAAAAATGATTTTTTGTTTATCACGAGGGTTACTGAAGTTGCATAAGAAAGAAGATAAATTAGTGATTAAACTTCCTTTCTGCAAAAACATATTCTCTGTAAGAAAAAAATAGTCAAATCAGCTGTTCTTATACTTGGCATGATATAAGTTATCCAAGGACAGCTTTCCAGGAAGTTTAGTTTGCTTGTGGAAGGATTAAATTCTTCCTGAAAATTACCTTCAGAAAAACATAGGTAGCTTGTCAAAATAAATGAAACTAGAGTACATTTTATACTGAAAAAAGCAGATATGCCAGCTCAAATTATTTTGGCCTAATTACAGTAATTGCACAGTATCAACAAAATATTCATGAACTTTTTAAAGCTTTCCAAGTCAATTATTTTTCTGCCTGTGAAAATAGATTTTTTTTATCAATCCCTATTTGTCCCCCCCTTCGTGCCATTTTTAAAATCCACATTCTTTTCTGCTCTAGAAATTCAATTTTGGTTCCTTTTTTCTGCTTGAAATTCTTTTGAATTTATTCTTATAGTTCTTCCATCTCTGCTCTGCCCATTTTTTATATTCCTCATCAATCTAGTTGAAAACTAAGCCATGGTTGAAAATGGATTCCACTTGATACTTCTGAACCCCTGGGGGAAAGTGAATAGTGATGTGGGCATTTTGTCACCACATTCCTCTCTTAAGGGGAATGGTTTGGTTTTTTGTTAAAATGTGTTGTTCCCAAAGAAGAGGGCAAAGAACTTCAAACTGTGGGTACTTGGAACACCACCAACCCCATAAAGTACCAAGAGGAGGAGGAGAGTGTGTGGCTTTATTTTGTTTAGGCCTATTGTGAAGAAACGCTGAGGAAGAAAAGATGACTTTGAATAAGGTAACAGATCCCTAGATCTGGGGTAGACAGACTTATTTTATTTTATTTTTATTTTTTATTTTAATCCCATTTATATCCCGCCCTTCTCCGAAGACTCAGGGCGGCTTACAATTTAAGCACAAACCAATGTGCTTAGCAATAGCCTTCATTCTATGTATATGCCTGCTTATTAGGGCTTTCCCCCCCCCAGCGGCATTATTACAAAGTCAGCTTAATTGCCCCCAACAATCTGGGTCCTCATAGACTTAATAGTATTAGGAGATTTGCAGCTAATCTACTTTTTCAGTTTTAACTTAATACTGTAGAGTTGAAAGGGGAGCAGTTAATTTGATTAAGAAAAGGCTTGTTTCTGTCTTGCATTCCCATTTGTCATTGTTTTTCTGAAGCAATTCTGATGGATTTGATAGAGAGGCCTGCAGACAAATGTTCAAACAAATCTTCTAAAATAAATGCAGACAAACACAAACATTGTAAGATGGAAACATGGATTTCTCTGCATACAGATGCAGCTTTACTGCATCAATGTTTATTTCCTTGCCAGAGCAGAAAAAATAAGTTTTTTTAAAAGATAGTCATTTTAATTAAGGGTTTACTTAATTTTAGTTTTGCTTTTAGATATCTTCTGATTTCTGGTGTTTAAGCCAGGTCAGAAAAGGTGCTAGAAATAACTGTGCATGAAAGTGAAATCCAGGCATTGACATAAAACATACGATACTGTATATATCTTATAGACTAAATTGTCATGTCTTCTGCACATATTTAATAGGTTTATATTAAGTTTTTACAATTAGAAATTTTGCTTCAAATGACAATTGAAGGAACATGGCAGAATAGACCTCATTGAATCATAGATTAGTAGGGACATGAATTATAAATTTGTGCAAATAGTTTTATATTTCTTTTTTAATATTTTAAACTTATTTTTTTATATTTGGAAGAAAAAGTCATTTGAATAGGTTGTCATTTTGACTTTTATGTATGTTTTACCATATGCTTTAGGCAGTCACATACAAAACAGTAGACTTTTTTATAGAATGAAATGAAAATGTCACCTTTGTAAAGATTCTAATATTAGGACAAGAATTTAACAAAGTGAAGTAATTGAATTACCATTTAACCCTCAGTATTTCCCTTGAAAGTGAAGGGATTAATTTTCAAGAGCAGTAAAATAAAACACAGTTAACAACCTGGGAACTAGGTAGATTGCAGTACCTAGCTGACAGTGGTTAATCTCAAAAAGTAAACAGGGTTGGACTGGGATTATAACGAGTGGAAAGTCACTAGGAAATTTGAAGGCTGGTGATAGACTGGCATTAAAAAAATCTAGAAATTAATTAAAATAATTTCTGTGCTGTTGTGAGGAAAATTACATAGATGCATCCATGAAGTCATTAAGAGTTTAGCTTGGCTTGAGGGAATCTTCATTACAGATAGTCCTCGACTTACGACAGTTTCTTTAGTGACTGTTCGAAGTTGCAGTGGCACTGAACAAAGTGACATGGCCGTTTTTCATACTTATGACTGCTGCAGCATCCCCATGGTTACATGATTTACATTTCAGTGTTTGACAACTGGTTCATATTTATGTCTATGGGTCATGTGATCTCTTTTGCGACCTTCTGACAAGTCAATAGGGAAGCCAGATTCACTTAACAAATGTGGCAAGAAAAGTCATAAAATGGGACAAAACGGGCCAAAACTCACTTAACTCACTAACTTAAATGGGACAAAACTCATTTAACTCACTCACTAACTACATACATCTACATGCATGTAGAAAATATAAAATCATATAAATGCATGTGAAATACATGTATATTGCTTAGGGGCTCAAGAATGCATGCTGGTGTGTCCTGAGGCATTTAGATGTGGTGTCAAATTTAAAGGAGATAACGGCAGTCCCTTTAGGACAGACATGTCAAACACAAGGCCCGGGGGCCAGATCCAGCCCACGAAGTGGTTTCATGTGACCCGCGAAGCCATCCTGGAAACAGTGAGGGAACGGCCCCCACTGCCTTGGCCCTGGCCCAGAGACCCTCCTTCTGCCAGAGACCCTCAGATCTGTCCCACTCCTGCCCAGGCCCCCATAGGCACCCTTGATGCGAACGATGTAGAGCTGGCCACGCCCACCCAGTAGGCCATACACACTCTAGCCACGCCCACCCAGTAGGCCACACCCACCCAGCCCCCTGAGGGCAACCGCAATGCTGATGCGGCCCTCAATGAAATTGAGTTTGACACCCTTGCTTTAGGACAACGTGAAATACATGCTTTTACAAATGAACTCAGTTGTTTAAAATATCTTGTATCCATGTAATTTCCAATGTAAAACTCTGAAATTTTTAGCTTATTTTTTAAAATTATGGCGAGTATCATTTTCCTTAGCTGGTTAGTTAACTTTGGGTCTGTCACTGTTAGCTGACAATATCAAATTGAGGCAACAAGCTAGTTGATCAATTCTTGTTGCAACCAAATGGATCAATACTCGATTGATCTGAAAAGAAACAGACCCTACGTATGAGGAAAATGCTACGAAGGGGGAAAACAGTTTGTTCTTTGAGATCTGCTTTTCTAGACATTCTAATTAATATATGATCTCAGACTTTCAGAATAAAAGTACCTTGGTGTATATATGTATGCAAATATGTTTTAAAAATTAAACTGCAGTAAAGTTAACTATTAGCAAGTTTTATAGGATGTATGGTCATTATCTAAATATAGATTATACTGTTTCTGTTTGAGGTTATGTTTTTTTTCCCATTCAGGTTTTTCCAAATAGTTTGATGTAGTATCTTGTCCCATTAATTATGCACAAGGAATAGAAACAGAGTGGGATTAGTTTTATGCAGAGCAGTTACACTAAGACACATTCCATAGGATGCCTTATTACGTTATCTTCTCTATCAGAAGCTGTGGATATGTCTGCGTTTGGGTGTCATTTTTCAATCTTTTATTACTTTTAGTATTGGCATACAGCTCTGTGCTTGACCAACGATAGCAATCTTCAAATACCTGAAAGGCAACTGCTGTGTAGATTTATTGTTTGTGTAAATGCAGGATAGATTTCTCCAGTTTTTAAATTACAAAGAACTAGCATTTTATTGAAGAAGGGACGCGGTGGCTCAGTGGGTTAGGACGCTGAGCTTGTCGATCAGAAGGTCGGCAGTTTGGCGGGTCGAATCCCGAGTGCCACGTGACCATGGAGACGTCCTCGGACAAGCACTGGCTCTTCGGCTTTGAAACAGAGATGAGCACCGGCCCCTAGAGTCGGAAACAACTAGCACGCATGTGCGGGGGAACCTTTACCTTTACTTTACCTTAGCATTTTATTGAACAGCTAAAGTAAGAATTGTTCAATATAGTAGAAACTATCCTGGGAGTTGATGGACTCTTTCTTTAAAGGTGTTTGCAAATAGAGACTATAGATAACTATGTGGCAGGGACAATGCTTCAATAGCAGATTTCTGCACTGGGTAGGGAGTTGGATTAAATGATCTCCAAAATTATCTTCCTCCCCCCCCCCGCCTTTACATTCTGTGATTGTATTATATTTAGAATGGCATCCAGCAACAGGGGGGCATATTTTACTGATTTGTGAAGGGCTTTCTAAATGCTCTGAAAGGAATCTGCAGAAAGCATTTTCTTACTAATCTTTGAAGCACCTTTTTAACATTATTTTGTTGCGTTCCTTTATGCATTGGACGTTGTGTGACTTTTCTGCAGGACGTCCTTTTTCTGCCTTTCATTCATTTAATTAAACTGCCTCCTCGGAGATCTGATGTGTCTTCACTTTTTGATCTACATCTTCTATTGATCTCATTTAATGTGTGATTGTTATATGTAGTCCCCAGCTCATGGTCACAATTGAGGACTGAATTTCTGTTGCTAAGCAAGTGAATCTCACCTAATTTTAGGACAAGTTCAGTAAAAATTGTTTACATCTTAATGGCAGTATTTTTACAGAGCACGCACATACACACACACACACACACACACACACGCTGTACTTATTGAGTGCAAACTTGACAGTAGACGGGAGTTATGGTGAAATAATTGAAGACCTAGATCTATGTGTCCCTTTTTTGAAACCATTATCATATTTTATGGTAATTACCATAAATAATCCACTGTGGTTGCTCCTAAATCTGTCTAGTCCTTAAATTAACAAAATAAATTGCTATAATGTTATGGCTTGAAATTTTGATATATTGGTGCTCAGCAGTTGAGGCAGGCTAGAAAGGCCAGATTTTCCTTGGCAGTGCAGTTTCTTAACTGACTAAATTGTAGGGGTGTAATACACAAGAAACAGAATTGCTGACCATTGCTGATCTTTCCAAGTGCCTACTATTCTACAAACATTCAAATGTATTTTAAGTTTTTCAAGTTCTCTGGAAACTTGCTAAGAAGATAGGATGCCAACTTCCCTATTTCTGTAAAAGGCGTCAGCTCTGTCACACTAAAATTATAAATGTTTACTTTTTTCAGATTAGGGTAATGGCTGTGAAATTTAGGGTAGTGTTAAATTTCTCTCTCATAAAAGCAAAGAATCTCAGTCAGTATTTATTTGGACTTAGTCACAACCAAGCATGATACTCTGGGGTTGATACTGTTCTCTTTCTGAATATGAGAAATGGATCGCAAGTGTCTGTGGGCTCTCTTTCGCTTCTCATTTAATTGCTTGCTTGCATATTTCTTGGTTTTATTACAGAGCTTAAAGATAGAGGTGCTATAGGACAAGAGAATTAGGGGCGGGGCTTTCAGTTTTTATTTCTGCTTTTTAATTTGCCTTTATCCTGTCTGTGCTATGAATTACTTTGGTTAAGGTCACTAATGAGACTGAAAGGATTACAGTCCATGCAGATAGTCCTCAGGCAATTGGGACTGGGAATTCCAGCACTAAGCAACACCGTCATAAAGCATGATGTCATGTGATCACATGACTGCAGTGATTTATGACAGCAGTTTCAGCAATTCCAGTTGTTAAACTTACCCCACAAAGTTAGTTTGTTTATTAAAAATTTTTGCTGCGCATCTCCCCTCTAAGGTGATTGTGTTTTTAAGTGTGACATCATGTGATTGTCATTTATGATCTCTTGCCAGCTTCCCCCATTGACACTGCTTGTCAGAAGTCAGCAGGGAAGGCAACACATTCATTCATTCATTCACTCACCAAATTTATATAGTTGTCCATCTCACAAGAAGTGACTAGGCAGGGTACAGCAAAAAATATAAAAACAATAAACATGTAAAGGGGTGATCATCTGACTGTGGGATGCTGCAACCGTTGTAATTGCAAGCTGGTTGCCAAGTCCCTGAATTGCGATCCCATGATTATAGGGATGGTGTGAGGGTTGCAACTTTGAGGAACAGTTGTCAGTCCCCTTGCTCAGTGCTGTCATAACTTTGAACAGTCACTATACAAGTGGTCATTAATCAAGGACTGCTGTACTTTTTCTTGCCATCCTAATCTCAAAAAAAAAAAACTTGTCTTTGGAAATTGATTTTCACTGCTAAGCTTGTAAGCCGCCCTGAGTCTTCGGAGAAGGGCGGGATATAAATGGAATTAAAATAAAATAAATAAATAAATAAATAAAATGTGGTATGATTTACTTCTACAGGCGTTTTTATTATTTTTAGTCTTAAGTGAGAGACAAAAAGGTAAAATGTTCCTGTGAGTTGAGCTTGACCACTGATATAATATTAGAGATATCAATGTCAGTGTTTGGGCAGCAGTGTGAAAGTGGTGTGTTCTTCTGGGATATTTTCCCGATTTTCCAGTCTAACCTGCAGCCATGGAATTCCTTGCTGTTTCCCTTTCAAGTAGGAACCTCGCTTAGGGTTTTCATATCTTATCAGGATCAGCTATTTGCCCTGTTTAGGCTTAGAGAAGTCAACTCTTTAATAAATAAATTACGGCAATGTGGAATGCAAATGCTCAGTGTGTCAATACCTATCCTGGACTTCCATCATACTAATAGCCTGTTATATAGGTAATCCTCGACTTAGTGAGTGTTCAAAGTGACAGTGGCACTGAAAAAACTTGACTTAATGACTGTTTTTCACAATTACGATTGTTGGGGCATCCCCATGGTCATGTGAACAAAATTTGGATATTTGGCAATTGGTTCATATTTATGATGGTCCTGGGATCATGTGAAGCCAGATTCACTTAACGACCATGTAACTTAGCTTAACTGCAGTGATTCGCTTAACAGCTGTGGCAATAAAAAATCGTGAAATGGGGTAAAATTCACTTAACAGTTGTCTCCCTTAGCAACAGAAGTTTTGGACCAGTTGTGGTCATAAGTTGAGGCTCACCTGTAGTATCTCCTATTCTTCACTTTGCTGTGCCTTAATAACTCTTCTTTGCTCAGCCCCACCAGGTGCAATAGAACCTGCTGGCTATTGTTGAATGTTTGTCAGGTTTCATTTGTGAAAATAGATACAAGCTGGTTCTTTTCTAGTAACATACCTCCAGAAGAGTATGAGGAGAACTTACTCTGAATCTGCTGGTTCTTTTACCTCCAGAAGAGTATGAGGAGAACTTACTCTGAATCTGAGGTAGGACTACTTCTCTGCAAAGGCACACCTACCTTGGAGTACATGGGCAGGTAATGGAGATAATTAGCCAACATAGATAGATTTTTTTCTCTCCATGATGTATTGCCATACCTGCTGCTTTCCAGAACTTTCAAGCTTTTCTATAAAGCTTTTTGTGCTTTTACTGGTTTGACACATAGAATAGCATCATAAAAACTAAGGGAATAAATAATACTTTGATATTTGTGGGGATAATATGTAAGTTATAGAGTTCTGTTCTTTTATAATTCGTTGGTTGCATAATCAAAACTTGCACTTACGTGACTTTTTGCAGGGGTATTAAGGACAATGTTCCCCCCCCTTTTTTTTTCCAGGTGGCGACAGACAAAGTTGCAGGGAGACTCAGTTCTACTCTCTCATGGGTGAAGAACACTGTCAGTCAAATGGCCAGCCAGGTGGCAAGTCCATCTGTTTCATTACACACTACATCCTCCTCTACCACACATTCCACTCCAGCCATGTCTCCATCGTCGCCAGCAGAACTGAGTCCCGATGAGGTAGAGTTATTGGCAAAATTAGAAGAACAAAACAGGTAAGGGATCATCGCTTCAACATTTATACTGTAGTGAAAAGGCATCACAAGTTAATCTGGTATTCTTTGAAATAAAGCTTCTTTTGGATATTTATAGAAAGTGCTTCAGAAGGCTCCAAAAGTATAAAATAAACTAACAATGTTCATCCTGTCAGAAGTTTCATTTGCTTTGTCCCACCATCACTGGTTCAGTTTCGAAACTTTTTATTTCTTTAATCAAACTGTGTAGTGGTCTTGCTCAACACGTGGCTCAGGGTGACCAGCAACAAGATACATGTGTAAATACAATGTAAATTATATATGACACGTATGTTTCTGTAAGTATATGTTAGGTACGTTATTTTGGTTGCTTTTTTTTTTAAAAAGCCTTTATGCTTTGTTGAAATCCGAGCTGTTGTATTGTGTCTGTATTCAAGATCATAAAATCTAACACTTTTTTTCTTTTAAATCGTTTCTACTTTGATTTTAAAATCTTCATAAGGCTTTTGGAATAGGATTGATTAACTTTAGTGATCACATAGAGAAATCTTCTACAGGAGATTTATTCCTAACTAGGTGCTTCAGTTCTTCCAGTGGTAGACCAACCACTACTATACAGGTGAAACTCGAAAAATTAGAATATCGTGCAAAAGTTCATTTATTTCAGTAATGCAACTTAAAAGGGGAAACTAATATATGAGATAGACTCATTACATGCAAAGCAAGATAGTTCAAGCCGTGATTTGTCATAATTGTGATGAATATGGCAATACAGCTCATGAAAACCCCAAATCCACAATCTCAGAAAATTAGGAATATTGTGAAAAGGTGCAATATTCTAGGCTCAAAGTGTCCCACTCTAATCAGCTAATTAAGCCACAACACCTGCAAAGGGTTCCTGAGCCTTTAAATGGTCTCTCAGTCTGGTTCAGTAGGAATCACAATCATGGGGAAGACTGCTGACCTGACAGTTGTGCAGAAAACCATCATTGACACCCTCCATAAGGAGGGAAAGCCTCAAAAGGTAATTGCAAAAGAAGTTGGATGTTCCCAAAGTGCTGTATCAAAGCACATTAATAGAAAGTTATGTGGAAGGGAAAAGTGTGGAAGAAAAAGGTGCACAAGCAGCAGGGATGACCGCAGCCTGGAGAGGATTGTCAGGAAAAGGCCATTCAAAAGTGTTGGGGACTTTCACAAGGAGTGGACTGAGGCTGGAGTCAGTGCATCAAGAGCCACCACACAGACAGATCCTGGACATGGGCTTCAAATGTCGTATTCCTCTTGTCAAGCCGCTCCTGAACAACAAACAACGTCAGAAGCGTCTTACCTGGGCTAAAGAAAAACAGACCTGGTCTGTTGCTCAGTGGTCCAAAGTCCTCTTTTCTGATGAGAGCAACTTTTGCATCTCATTTGGAAACCAAGGACCCAGAGTCTGTAGGAAGAGTGGAGAAGCACACACTGCAAGATGCTTGAAGTCCAGTGTGAAGTTTCCACAGTCTATGTTGATTTGGGGAGCCATGTCATCTTCTGGTGTTGGTCCACTGTGCTTCATTAAGTCCAGGGTCAACGCAGCCGTCTACCAGGAGATTTTGGAGCACTTCATGCTTCCTTCCGCAGACGAGCTTTATGGGGATGCTGACTTCATTTTCCAGCAGGACTTGGGACCTGCCCACACTGCCAAAAGCACCAAAACCTGGTTCAATGACCATGGGATTACTGTGCTTGATTGGCCAGCAAACTTGCCTGACCTGAACCCCATAGAGAATCTATGGGGCATTGCCAAGAGAAAGATGAGAGACATGAGACCGAACAATGCAGAAGAGCTGAAGGCCGCTATTGAAGCATCCTGGTCTTCCATAACACCTCAGCAGTGCCATAGGCTGATAGCTTCCATGCCGCACCACATTGAGGCAGTAATTGCTGCAAAAGGGGCCCAAACCAAGTACTGAGTACATATGTATGCTTATACTTTTCAGAGGTCCGATATTGTTCTATGTACACTCCTTGTTTTATTGATTGCATGTAATATTCTAATTTTCTGAGATTGTGGATTTGGGGTTTTCATGAGCTGTACGCCATAATCATCATAATTATGACAAATCACGGCTTGAACTATCTTGCTTTGCATGTAATGAGTCTATGTCATATTTTAGTTTCTCCTTTTAAGTTGCATTACTGAAATAAATGAACTTTTGCACGATATTCTAATTTTTCAAGTTTCACCTGTAATTGAGCCCATCCACTTTGCTGCTGGCAGTCTTTTTTTCTTTTTGCTTCTCTTTCTCAAAATTATAGATTTCTTAAGAAATCTGGGTCTTTGCATAATGTATCCAAAATATGATAATTGAATTTGGTCTTTTGTCTCTCAAGTCAGAAATCTGGATTGGTAAATTGTATGATCCATTCGTTTATTTTCTTGGTCATCCATGGATTTCTCAATAATCTTTAAAATCAAATTTCAAAAGCATTATTTCTATCCTGCTTCTTCAATAGGAAATTATGTTAGTATCAAAGAGAAAACTATTGGTTACCTGATTCACATCTTTGTCGGTATAGACATACCAGGGAATTTCAATATTTTTTCCCAAAGCCGTCATTATTTCTCTAGTAAGTCGCTACCCAGAGTTGTTGAAAGCAGTATACAAGTTTAAATTGTTATGATTGGGTGCATAGTCACCCAGATGTTTAGACTGGATTTGGCATTTTTATTCACCTATTGAGTCCTTCCCAAGGTTCTGGGATAGACAGATGTTGTTTTAAGGCAGGGGTGTCAAACTGCCGTCCCATGGGCCAGATGCGTCATGCCAGAACTGCGCCCACCCCATTGCTGGCAATGGAAAAAAAGTTGCAACACATCACGTGACGTTGCAAGTTTGACTCCACTGTTTTAAGGTGTTAAATTATTATTGTTACTATATACACAACAATGTGAAGTCACAGGTTCCAGTTCTTTAACTGGTGTTGGCCTTCATATGCATCAGGTTTTTCCCAAGAACCTAGGATGTTGAAATATGTTGGCATAGTGTATGTGCGTATCTAAGCAGTGTGGCCTTTTGTAACTGACAGATGGAAATATTCTTAACACAGAGATTTTCTAAATGCTATCCAAGATTGTATGGTGTGACCTTCAAGTGTGTAGACCACCGTGGGCTGGTTTATGCCATAATCTTTCAACTTTGAATTTCAGATCTTGATACTTTGTGATCTTCTCCAGTTCTTTGACTTCTGTTTTACTAATCCCTGCTACTGCCACATCAGTTATGCATACTTTATGCACAGACATTAACAACATGTATTGACCGTGCAAAATGGACAGTCAGCTACTGGCCCAAAAGGGGAGAAGACTCCAGCATCTCTCCACCAGTAATCAGCACTCGGATCAGCACAGTTTAGCTCTTAAGGTCAACTTCAGACCAACAATCAAGTAAGCAATACCTCAGTCAAGAAACTGCCACAGAGCCATTAGTAAACAGCCCAACCAAAGAATCCCTAAGAACGCCCCCCCCCCCCCACACACACACAGACAGGCAAGACACCAGAATATAAACCGACAGCAAACAGCACTCCTTACTAGCACTGACCATGTTACCTGGTTAGGGTAATGAAATGTCGGCAAGAAAACAAGTAAGCTCAGAGAGCACCAAGGACACCTCACACTTTTTCTTTTTAACCACAGTTATATCTGGTGTTACGAGCCAAGAGTTATCAGTCAATATTCTGAAATACCAGAATATTTTAACCTGCTCATTTGGTGGAACAGTGGGCTAATGCCTCCTTAAGTAACACCAGCTGCCTGCAATTAGTGCAGGTTTGAGTCCCACCAGGCTCGAGGTTGACTCAGCCTTCCATCCTTCCGAGGTAGGTAAAATGAGGACCCAGATTGTTGGGGGCAATAAGCTGACTTTGTAATAATGCCGCTTGTGGGGGGTGCGAAAGCCCTAATAAGCAGGCATATAAATAGAATGAAGGCTATTGCTAAACACATTGATTTGTGCTTTAGATTGTAAGCTGCCCTGAGTCTTCGGAGAAGGGCGGGATATAAATGGGATTTTAAAAAAAATAACTTTTTCAACTATATGTTCCTACCATTTTTTCATTACTGGCACATGATAATTCTTCCCAGTGAATTATTTCAGTGACTATGCTACATTGTTGTTTATAATCAGTTTTTGCAGTCTTCTTGAACAATTCCGGAAGTTGAAGTCCATACATCTTAAAGTTGCGAGGTTTGATAAACATTGATTTAAATAATCTCTTAAATGCATGTTCCTTTAATGAATGGAGAAGATCACCTTATATCTTAGAGGTAAAGTAGATAAACTCCCTCTCCTAGTGGCTTCAGGAACACTTTGTGGAATTTTCTTGGCATCAGCATAGAAATGGTTTTACATTGCCTTATATTGGCATGTTTGTCTTTTCAGTGTAGACTAAGCCTTGGAAGTTTCCTTGAAATCTCCCATCTTACTTTCCAACTGTCCTTCCCTGCTTAGCTTTCTAGCCCAGATAAGCTCTACTAGATGGTGCCACCTAGTGGTGCTTCTAACCGGTACAATAATGCATTGGGTTATTATAATTATTACAAAAGGGTAGTTTCTTTTAATCTTGAACTAAGTATTCTGTGTCGTGAAGTAATTAGAGAAGAAGCTGTTTTAAGTACTACTTACGGGTCAGTGAAATCCTTCACAGTATGATTACAGTGAACCAAAATATCTTTTCAGCTAATCAGTTATTTTTCAAAGGATCTGTTCCTACATTGGAGGGAACATTTTGTTGACTTTGATTATCTCATATAAAGTATCATTTATTGTTTGCCTGTCTGTAGAGGGCTAGTTTTTGGATATTTTGTTGCTGGAAGAATAATCTCGTCGATATCCTTTGAAAAACATTGTCTATATAAAATAGTTTGATCATTACATGTTTTCATTATTTTTTTTGAAGGGCTCTAATAATTCAAATATCAGAAGCATAATTTATATTATTTATTTATTAGATTTAGATCACATTTTTTTTCTACAGGAGCTCAAGGTATCATACACAGTACTTTGCCATTCCATTTTCTCCACAAGAACTACTTCTGAGATGGGCTGGTCTGAGAGAATGACTGGTCCAAAGTCATACAAAAATGCAGTGGACAGGGGAAGTAAAAAAGAGGTAAAGGAAAAGGAGGCAGTTTATGTGAGAGGAAAACTTAACATTGGTAGGTCTTGTGAAAAATGTGAAACCTCATTCTGTTTGTAAGTATGGAGTTCTGTACCTCTAAAACAGACATGTCAAACACAAGGCCCGGGGGCTGGATCTGGCCCCCGAAGTGGTTTCATGCGGCCCTCAAAGCCATCCTGGAAACAGTGAGGGAACGGCCCCCACTGCCTTGGCCCTGGCCCAGAGACCCTCCTCCTGCCAAAGACCCTCAGATCTGTCCCATTCCTGCCCAGGGCCCCATAGGCACCCTTGATGCGAACAATGTAGAGCTGGCCACGCCCACCCAGTAGGCCATATGCACTCTAGCCACGCCCACCCAGGAGGCCACGCCCACCCTGGCCATACCCACCTGGCCCCCTGAGGGTAACCGCAAAGCTGATGCGGCCCTCAATGAAATTGAGTTTGACACCCCTGCTCTAAACAAAAACAGTGCATATCTATATTATCCATTCCTACAATGCTATAATTCAATAAAGTTTTAATTCTTTATGCACTCTAGATCACAGGTGTCAAACTCGATTGCGTCACGTGCCGTATTGCGGCGTTTTTTGCCTTTGCGGAATTGTGTGTGTGGCCTGCATGTGACGCATCCGGCCCATGGCCCGCCAGTTTGACACCCCTGCTCTAGATCTTCTGAATCATGAGGAATATAACAACACCTTGCTGCCCCTGGCTAAGCTCTTAGGGAAACAATTGTTAAACCAGCAAATCAGCTCAGTATAATAACACTTCAATATCTTAATAGGGTGTTGGCAACATGCTTTTAAGGTGCATGTATTTTTATTTCCAAAATAATTTTAGAAGAAATGATGCTGTTTTGACCATTAACCCGGTTTCATATACAAATCTCTATGTGGTGATCCGAACTTCCTTTCATCCAGCGTATAATTAAGAATTGCTACTGTGGTTAAATAACCGAGAAGGGACTTGTTTCTTGTCTGTCTATATATCCAGATCTGATCTAGCCCATAAATTAATGACAGCAAAGGCAATGTAGGCGGTCTCCTATCCTGTAAACTGACTTGTTATGCTTGAATTAGTTCTTTATAGGTTGTCCTCAATTCCTGCGTTAAAATACTTTTCTTGTTGTTCTTGTTTAGACCATTGTCAGCTGGTTGGTTTCACTGTCTCTTTTTCAGAAATGAGCGTGTGTCACACCTTCAGCCTACTTTTTCCCCATCCAGCAAGTTTTGAGTTTTACCCACTTTCGCACTTGGATAATAAAGTTGTTTTTTGGAAAATTTCTGAGATTGTGGCACACACTTTATAAATTGATTTAAGATTATTTTTAAAAAACATAACCATCTCTTGTTTAGCGCAGGGACAAAAGGAATATTCTAACAAGTTGGATGAATTGGCTGCTGTAGTCACTTATAAATGTAAACACCTTTCCTTGCAAACTTGAGGAACTGCCAGCCTAGATTTGATAAATGTCTGAGTGGAGTTCTATAAATATTACTTTATGTGTTGGAAGGGGGAATCTTTTGATCTGAGCAGATGTAGAAGAGTTTACAGAAATATGTCTAATGAAAAAGAAGAAATACTGATGTTTTCTCTGGACACGTAATATAAAATACTTTTTATACAAATATCAAGTTAAAGAATGGGTTAAGCTTCCCCCCCCACACCAAAGTTAGTTTGGTTCAGTCCCAGTGAGCAACTAATCTTATTTGTAAAAGGTAAATCATTAATGGAAATGAAATGACTTACAGTACTTTGTGCTTATGGCATTAAGCACAATCAGTCTTGTTAATTAAAAAGCTATGAACATATTCAGGTAAGATTTTCATAATAGAATAATGATTTTGCAGTATAGGTGTTTTCTACATTGCAGTTTTATAGCATTACAGCTAAAAAGTATTGTTTGCTTTTAGAATATAACCTGCATTTTCTAAGCTTGTCTGGAATTTGGACTTGTTTGTTGTGAAGCTTGTAAAGCACAGAGCTTCTTGGAATAGAGCCTTGCAATTCTGCTCTGTTAAGTAGGTGAATTCATCGCAATTTCACGCCTGTATTATTAGAATCAAAGAAGCAGCATAGTATCTTATTAAATTTGAGAGGAGGAATACGCAAGAAGCTCTTTCATGAATCCTGTAAAAGTGCGCATACTTTTACAGATTGTTGGGGGCAATAAGCTGACTTTGTAATAATGCCGCTTGGGGTGTGTGTGAAAGCCCTAACAAGCAGGCATATACATAGAATGAAGGCTACTGCTAAGCTTGTAAGCCGCCCTGAGTCTTCGGAGAAGGGCGGGATATAAATGTAATAAAAAATTAAAAAAAATAAATACGATTATTTATTTATTCAGTTTCTGTAGCCGCTCATCTCAGTCAGTGAGCCTTCATTTCATGAACTTATTTTCTTAAAATGGGCATGGGAGTCAAATTCGGGGGTGAAGACACAATAACATGATGGGATAAATGGCAGGGGAGATGTTTAATTCTTTGTGTTCCTGATCAACATTCCTGACATGCCTGGGGAGAGAGGCTGAAATTTTCAAGCCATAGTCCATGTAATCTCTTGAGAAAGGTATTGAAATGTATGATGTGCCCGTGCTCCTTTTGTACTCTTCCCGTGCTCTCAAAAGTAAAATTTCTGACTGGGAATTACAGTTCTTCTGAAGAGATAGGGTCTTTTTAAAACAAACTCTAATATTATGTCATTGCTAGGGTACTATATAGTTTTTTGTAGAATATACAAATACGTATCTGAAAAACTTTTTTTTTTAAAAAAATAGTATTTGTTCCCTTACATTTTTATCGGGTTCTTCAATCCCAAAATATTTTCAAAAGGATCTTCTCTGAGGAATGAAAAGGCAGCTAAATGGCCTTGGACTTCTTACTCTTTCTCCTTTCAAAAACAGCCTTAGGCACTATGAGAAGCTGTCTGGAAAAAAAACCTTTTTGTCACATCCTGCACCGATAGCTTCATCAAATGAACTTGGTGCAGGCCAGAAGATCCTTCAACTAAACAGAACAAATGGTAAAAAAGTATACAGGTGGTCCTCGGCTCATGACCACAGCTGAGGCCAAAATTTCCATTGCTACGTCAGACAGAAGTTAAGTGAGTTTTGCCCCATTTTACGACCTTTCTGTTGTGGTTCAGGGTCAGCCTGTGGGTTCGGCATTTGGGTCAGATGATTCAGAGGAGGAGGAGGGGGGTGTTGGAGACCTTGCTGAGGGGGTTGGAGAGCTTGCTGATGAGAGCCCTCAGCCAGGCCCCTCCCACCTGGTTACGACGCAGACCCAGCTGTGTGAGCCTGACAGCGTGGATGAAGATGACCCACAGCTGGCCCTGTTCAAGGACGCCCGACGCAGGAGGCAGTCAATCAGGAGTAAATAGAGGAAGGCATTGGGGCACCTCAGAAGGAGGCAGAGAGAAGCCACGCCCTGAACTGTTTAAAAGGGGAATGCGTGGGACGGCTGGTTTGCTGAAGGCAACCGTTTGAATAGTTCCTGTTTCATGGTTCGTGTCTTGTTTTGCTCTATTTGCTTTTGTGTTCATAAATTTGGCAGGCTTAGTTCCAGCCTCTTGCCTTCTTGTAAAAGGGGTTGTCCCTGCCTTATCTGCAGGGCCAGTAGTAGGCTGGTACAGAACACTTTCTTGCCACAGTTGTTGAGTGAATCACTGTAGTTGTTAAGTTAGCAATACAGTATGGTTCTTAAGTGAATTTGGCTTCCCCATTGACTTTGCTCGTCAGAAGATCGCAAAAGGTGATCACATGACCTCGGGGCACTGCAACTGTCATATATACATGCCAGTTGCCAACTGTCCAAATTTTGATTGCATGACCATGGGGATTCTGCAATGGTCATAAGGGTGACCATTACAACATTCAGTGATGCTGTAACTTCAAATGATCACTAAAAAATGGTTGTAAGTCAAGAACTACCTGAATTGTAATAAAGTACACAAGGATCAAACCAACCCATCTCTGCACAATGAAGCATGTAGAGGTAATCTATATGTGGGGATAAACATACTAAAAAAGTAGGTTTCCTTCCCTGCCACCACCCCTTAGTCACAATCCAGTTTCTCAGTTCCACATCAGCGCTATGGAAAAACCAGTTGACGATTGAAGAGGAACTAATCGCCCACATTAGTTCTGGCTCAGCTATAAAAAGGGAAACCAAACACAACTTTGGGGAGTCTTTAGTTTAGCCAAGCTGAGGTCAGTCTAGAAAGCAATCAGGCAATTCTAGGATTTTTTCCCCAAAAAATAAACTTTAGTAATAAATTGACAAAAGAGGATACATACTCAGCATGTAATAATAAACCTTTATTGTCAAAGTACAACATGTGTACATTGAGATTAGCTGAGCCTCCCCCTGTGCTCTCTCCCCCCAACACACAGTGACAACAAACCCTCCATCCCACCACACTATGTGAACCAACTACACCACACACCGGCCTCCCAAGTCAACTCTGCATAAGATTATATCCCATTCAAAAGCCTAACAGCCCACGGATAAAAGCTGTTCTTCAGCCTGTTGGTATGGCTGGCTATATTCCTATATCTCCTACCGGATGGTAGGAGAGTAAAGAGATACCGTCCAGGGTGTGAGTCATCCCTGAGAATCTTCCTCACTCTTCCAAGGCAACGAGCCCTGGCGATGTCATCCAGTGGTGTCAGGGAACAGCCCACAATGTCTTGTGCTGTGCTCACTACCCTCTGTAATACTTTCCTATCCGCGGCTGTCAGACCGGCATACCAAACCACAATACCATATGAGAGGACGCTCTCTATGGTAGACCGGTAAAAGAGGGTCATTAGCTGTTGTTCTACCCTGTTCTTCCGCAAGATCCTAAGAAAGTGAAGCCTCTGTTGGGCCTTTCTAGCCACCTGGGTTGTGTTAACTTTCCAGGTCAGATCTTCACAGAGGTAGACTCCCAGAAATTTAAAGGAGGGAACTCTCTCTACACAGTCCTCCCGGATGTAAAGTGGGGCAGGTTCCTCTTTTTTTCTCCGGAAGTCTAACACCATCTCTTTCGTCTTGCTGATGTTTAGGTGCAAGTTGTTGTTACTACACCATATGGATAGTTTTTGTACCTCCGCCCTATATGCTGTCTCATCCCCACCTGTAATAAGACCCACCACAGTTGTATCATCTGCGAACTTGATTATCGCAGTGGATGGGTCAGATGATACACAATCATAAGTGTATAAAGAGTACAGGTAGGGGCTAAGCACACAGCCCTGTGGCGTGCCGGTGCAAAGCTTCAGGGGGGTGGACAAAGCAGACCCGACCCTCACTGTTTGTACCCGATCCCTAAGAAAGTCTTGAATCCAATCGCAGATAGCGGGGGAGAATTTCAGGTCATGTAATGTAAAAAGACAAAATATCACTGTTCCCAACACAATTCTGCTTTCAGCCTTTCCTGAAGCAACCCTTCTCATCTGGGACTCTAGCCCACTGAAAAACCTCAAAGCCACTTCCTGTTCAAAATAAGAAACAATCTTGTCTTTTCCTATCTTAGCTTTCAAGGGTGAGGTGGAAGAATTGAATAGAAGCTGTGATTTTTACATTAGACCAATTGCTGGGTGATGAGTTTTTTTAACCATTTTCTACGCTAATGCAATTTTTCAAATGATGGTTAGTTTAGACCAGCAATACTGTCAGTTCTAGATACAGCTGAATTATTGGAAGTGCTCATAAAATCCTTTCTGATAAAAAGAGCCCACATATTCATATTTGTTATGAATAAATTTGATGCAGTGATTTTAAAAAGTGAATTTTCCTAAAGGTATGGAAAGCACTTTTAACAACGGTATCAAAAATGTCAGTGGTTCTGGACATCCGGGAGGCAAGGCTCCGTCGATGATGGCCGTTTCGGCCGTCAGCCCTGTTGTTTCCGTTTGAACCGCTAAAACAGCGATGATCAGCTGTTTTGCGGTTCGGAAACTCCTCGGGAGAAGAGGGGAGGGTGAGCGTTCAGGTAGGGGTAGAGCTCCCCTAGACCCACAGAGTTTAAATTCTGGGGGTTGAAGGGTGAGAGCCCCCCCATAGCCTGAATTTGCTCCGGACTCGGGGACTCCTCTGCTCCAAGGCTTTGGAGCAGAGCAGGACGCTGCAACCATCCCTGCAATCAACAATTAACTTTGGATTACTTGGATGCAGGCAGAGCTGTGCAGGAGAATATTGAAACAGCAAGTATTTGAACTTTAACTCTGGTTTACTTTGAAAGAAAAAGTTGCAAGTGGTATGGAAAGTGAAAGTGCGCAACGGAAATTAACTGGGTGTTAAGATGGCTTCTAAATCAACCAAAGCTTCTGTTCCTAGAAGTGCTGGTGCTTCACCAGTTCAGTATTCTTCATTACAGACTTTAATGCCTCCTCCTGTGGCACCCGCATTAACATTAAAAGATTTACAAGATGCTTTAAAAATACAATCCCAGCAAATAGCTGAACTTATTGAGGAGAAGAATACTGAAATAAGAGCAGACATTTTAGCTGCATTTCAGGGGCTTGCAGTTTGTATTGAGCGCCTGGATGATCGTGTGGAAGAGCTGAATCAAAATAATTTGAGATTGGATGCTAAAATGTTGGAAGCTGAAAATAAGATGGAAAAGATTGATGATGATGTAGTTAAGATACAATATAGAGATATGGAGTTTGCTTTGAGGATTAGATGATTGAAAGAGGACCCAAAGGAAAATTTGAAAGAGTTATTGGCAGAAGCCCTCGATCCAATCTTGGAGCATCAAGAGGAAGTTATTATGGGGGATATAGACAAAATTTTTCGTGTTAATTCTTGGATTGCCAGACAAATAAAATTACCTAGAGATGTGGTGATTTATTTTACAAAGAGATCGATCAGAAATGTGATTATCCAAGCCTTTTATAATAATAGATTTAAAGTTGATGAGCAAGAAGTTTTACTTCTGAAAGAGATTCCTCCAAGAATTTTAAGGAAAAGAAAAGAATTTGCTTTTTTGGCAGATGAATTAAAGAAACGGCAGCTTCAGTTTAGATGGGAGATACCAGTTGGCTTGGTGGTGAATTATACTGGCACGAGATATCGTCTTAATACAGTTTTGAAGGCACGAGATTTTTATTCTAACATATTGAAGGCAGGTCCTACGCCATCTCCAGAATTCAAAGGAAGGAAGAAGGAGAGCATCAGACTCAAGTGGAGACTAAACAAGGAGATAAAGCAGTTACTTCGCAGATGGTTAAAGAATCTGAGCTAATTGTAGAAGTTGAGCAGCCCCAGACGTCGACAGAAGAAGTTAAAGAACAAAGAATGACAAGGGCTGCAATTAGACGAATGAGACAAGAACAAGAACAACAAAAAGCTGCAATCATATCTCAAGAATTTACTTATAGTGAAGCTGTGGGAGGAGCGAGACCGAAGAGGCAGGTCCAGGTGGTTCTGCAAGAGGCGCTCCGAAAGCTTCAGGTCGCAAAAGATGGCGACAAAGTTTCTAACCTGGAATGTTAATGGATTAAATTCCCCGCACAAGAGAAAGAAAGTTTTTCAGTATTTGAAACAATTTAAAAATGATGTTATTTGTTTACAAGAAACGCATATTCGTGCAGTTGATCAAAAATATCTGATAAACTCTAGATTGGGTATACAGTTTAGTGCGTCTGCTCCAGATAAGAAAAATGGAGTAGTCATTTATGTGAAGAATAATTTAACAGCTAATTTAATTGAAACAGATAAACAAGGAAGATATATTATAATTGAACTTTTAATAGAAGGCAAGAAAATACTTTTGGTTGGATTATATGCTCCTAATCAACAGCAAGGAGAATTTTATAAACTTTTACATAGTAAAATAATTCAATGGGATTATAAATCGTGTATTTTGATGGGAGATTGGAATGGTGTCCTGGATACACAGAAAGACAAAAAAGGTCTTTTCAAAAGCATACCAAATCATGCTAGATTGCCTAAATCTTTTTTTGAGATGAAAGATGACTTGGAATTGAGAGATGTTTGGAGAGAAAGAAATTTGGATGAAAAAGATTTTACCTTTTTTTCTGATAGACATCAATCCTTTTCCAGGATTGACTTTGTATTAACTACTAATGATTTTTTTCTAGGATCAAGAAGATTAAGATATGTCCAAGAACTTTATCAGATCATAGTCCAGTATGGTTGGAATTGGAAAAAGAGAGTGGAGAGAGGAGGTCTTGGAGTTGAATGAAAATCTGTTTAGATATCAAGAAAATGTGGATGAATGTAAAAAACAGATGAAAGAATTTTTTAATACAAATATGTATAAGGGTACTTCTATTGAAATGGTTTGGGATGCAAGTAAAGCTTATATGAGAGGAGTGTTAATATATTTGAATAATAAATATAGGCGTAAATTGGAATATAAGCGAAAAGAGTTAGAGGAGGAAATTAAGAGGAAAGAGAAGGCTCTAATTTTGAATCCATCTGATAAGAGGATCAAAGAAGCAATTACTTTGTTAAGAGGTCAGTTTAATATGTTGATGGCAGAGTGGCAACCAACCTACGGTATGTTAAACATAATACTTTTTGTAATGCATATAAGCCGGGTGGGTAGTTAGCTTATTTGTTAAGGAAGAAACAAAGGTCACGTAACATAGATAGAATAGTATATAAGGGAAAAGAGGTGTTTCAGCAAAATCTTATTAAAAAGGCTTTTGTTGAATTCTATTCTAAGTTATATGTTAGGGATAAGATTCAAGGTACAGATATAGATAGATATTTACAAGAAGTGAATATCCCTGTTCTTACACAAGAGCAAAGGGAAGGGATGAATCAACTGATAAATGCTGAAGAAATTATTTTAGCAATTAAACAATTGAAGGTGGGGAAAGCACCAGGAACAGATGGAATGTGGAATGGAGAAGATGGATCGAGTATATTCAGAATAAATATGGGACTAAAAAGTTTCATTTAGCATATGAATAAGTATTAGTTTTATATGATGTATTATTAGGTATTCATTATTAGTTAGTTATTTAGTTATGTTTGAGGGAAGTTAAAGTGTGATAGAATTTAATGTGTTTTTTTTAGTTAGTATATTTTAGCTTAAGTTTGTAAAAGTTAATAACCTGTATTCAGCTCTGGGAAGTCGGGGGGGGAGGGCAAGGGAGGGTAAGTGGGGCGGAGGGGGAGGGAGGGAGTTTATGTTTTTAAAATGTATTCTAAAACTTCAATAAAAAATGTCAGTAGTTCTTAGACTATAGCTTTTTTGACATAAATGATATTTTGGATTTATTGAATTATTATGCATGCTTGTTTGAAAAGATAAATCACTATATTGTTGGAAATGCAGTGAGAATTCTGGGCAGCTCATTAAAACATATTTTTGCAATGCACTTAAAAATTATTAAGTGCTATGAATATGTTAATATATTTCTGGGAAGAAATAATATGTTAACTCGACTTGTATGATCATATTCTTTTGAACTATTTACCTATTATATGGAAATTGATAATTGGACAGTGGAAATTGATTCTCCATGTCATTCTTATTGCTAGAGAATTTATCATATGCTTGTTCATAAATTGCAAACAACTTCAGCTCTTCAATCTGAATAATCAGTATCTTTCCGATACAGATTACTCAGATTGAAGAGCTGAAATTGCTTGCAATTTATGAACAAGGTTTTTTTTGTTTATTTACTTATTTATTAAATCTATATGCCACCTATCTTGCTTTTCAAAGTGATTCTTGTTTACCTAAATTACATCTAGATGTTGATTACAATTAAATGTAATATTTCATTGAAATTTCTGTGTAGAATTTATAATACATACTATAATATGTACATGCTTCTCATGCATGTATATATATATATATATAATAAGACAAGCCATGACCCGTTCAGAGATATTTCCTTACCTACGCCGAGAAACAGAATGACCACAGGCAGGCAAAAAAACAGTGGGTGCAGGAGCAACTTCCCCATTGACTTTGCTTGTGAGAAGCTGGCAGCGGGCACTGGAAAACATGATCATGTGACTGCAGCTAACTGCAGCTAACTGCAGCTGTCACAACTTTGTGAATACAACTGGTGTGAAGAGCCATGAAATTTCCATTACTCAGGAGTAACATGAATGTTTTGCATGCATTTTTTTAACTTAGCAGATTTGCACTACTTTGATTCAGAAATGTTTGCCCTACGATGCACCGTTTTAACTAATTGAAGGTTACGAACAGGAGAGTTTTAAATACACGCCTGAGAAGTCTGTATGTATTTTTATTTTTCTGTTTTTTTGTTGTCCAAAAAACCCTCATTTTTAAAAAAAGCTTTATAGTTGAGATTTAAAAAACACAGTTTCTTAATCAATTTCTTTAACATAGTTTAATTCTGCAAAATATAAGATCTCTGCGAGAAAATAGAATTTGACTTATAGTAATATTTTGTATGAATGAAAAGAGGAGCCTGTTGAATATTTTGACAGTCGAGAAACCCATTTTATGTTTTTTCTCCAGATTGCTGGAGACTGACAGCAAATCACTGAAATCGGTAAATGGGTCAAGAAGAAACAGTGGATCCTCACTTGTGTCTAGCTCATCGGCTTCTAGCAATCTTAGCCATCTTGAAGAAGATTCCTGGATGCTCTGGGGGAGAATAGTAAATGAATGGGAAGATGTACACAAAAAGAAAGAGAAACAGATTAAGGTTTGTTGAGTGTTGTTATTCAGTATTAATCTTAGAAATATGCCTCTCCGACTGGCAATTCAGGAAAACTCTTGATGTAGTCTGCGCTGAACTCAATGAAAGCGGATGTTATAAAACATGACTGGACATGAAGGGATATAGTTTAGCCTTCTCCAACTGGCTTCTTTGGATATATTGGACTTCACTTTTGTCTATGGAGATTCTCAGTCATCCAGGTCATAGTTGTCCCAAGGATGCTTTTACACGAGGCAACAAGAAAGTCCAGTTGCCTTGTGAAAAAGCATCTTTGGGACTTCACCTTTGGTAATCCATCAGCCAGGATGGCCCTTAGTCATGGAGAGTGGGAATTATGGGAGATGTATTCCAACATATCTGGGAGCTATCCAGCTGGAGAAGACCAATATCAATCACTTTTTAAAAATATTTATCATAAAATATAAGACAATGTGCTGCAGTTAAATAGTTGTATAGGTACAAATTACTTAAGGTTTCAGAAGTAATATATGTAACCAATGTAACCAATGTGATGCCTTGTATTAAAATGTTTACTTTTTAATTATTTGTCTGTGGAACTCACAAAAGATTTCCTTAGTTACTAGGTTTGATATAAAATAAAATAAAATTCTCAGATCGGTCCATATAGGTGTGAGTAGGAGAGAGAAATCCATAGTTGAGTTATAATTTCACTGGCATCAACCAAATTTATAACCATCCAAAAGAACATGCAAGCTTTCAATTTCTCCACAACTTTTTTCATCAGTCAAGATGATATAAAAGCAGAAGGTGACTAATTACTAGACAATAATACATATTGTATGAATGAGATTTATAGCACAACTGTAAGGACAACACGATGCTACTGCAGGGCTTCAAATGTAGTTGTAACAGAGCAGAAATGTTGACAAAAAGTAAAATTTATATAGTTTATAAAAAATAAAATTTATAGAGTTTGTTAAAAATTATATAGTTATTGGTTTACTTGTTTACTTTAAAAATATCTTATGTTACTTGGTTTGCCTATGAAAGTGTCAGAAAGTCATAATAAATTTATTGTTTAGAAGATGAGTGCAAGCAGAAGTTAATGTCTTAAGTGGAAAAACCATTGAGATAAAGCTACAAATTATGTATGGTGTACTTTATCCTTCACCGTGTCAAATAGACATAGCAAACAATAGTTTCAGGAGTGGGATGAGTAAAAACAACCCCCCTATAAAACTTCAAATTAGTTTTATTTTCTAAATGTGCAGTAGAATCATTAATAGCAG
Organism: Vipera ursinii; assembly: GCF_947247035.1. Taxonomy (NCBI): domain Eukaryota; kingdom Metazoa; phylum Chordata; class Lepidosauria; order Squamata; family Viperidae; genus Vipera; species Vipera ursinii. The sequence continues at coordinate 83,215,832 of NC_139516.1, read as the reverse complement.
TTTCTACTCCTGATCCTTCCATTTCTATTATTTTCATGGAATTCTGAAAACCGAAGGTTTGCCTATATAGAGACCACCCTTTATATCTTTATTTTTTTGACTTCGGCATGCATTTCTATATATGAACTACTTTGTTTCGTATCATCACTATTTTAAGTATAGTTTAAAACAAAAAGTACTAGAATTTATGAAACACCATTTAATAGCTGCAAATTAGCAGGAAAAAAATATTGAAACAGAATAGAAATGTGTCTGAAATTGAATTATTAAAAGCTGGAAAAATGAACTAGGCTTTGCCCTGTTCTTTAAGAAAATACAAGCTTTAAATCAGTGTCTTCCATATTTGGCAATTTTAAGATACATGGATTGATGCTGTCTGGGTAATTCTGGGAGCCGTATTCCACACAAGTTCCCAGGATTGAAAATCACTGGTTTAAATGCACTATTAAACTTGCCTTCAAGATTAGGCCATTTCAAGTAAGGGAGCATTTAAGAGTACATGTACATGTAAATGGCAACTTTTGGAAGAGAATTAGGGACTGTATCTAGCCCTGAACTTTCAGGTTGTTTCCTATTTCATAAAATTCTCCTTGTTCTTCAGTATACAGTTGATAAGGCACCAGGCTTAAACAAGTCCCACTTCAATCATGAAAGCTAGCTAGGTGACCTTGGGCCAGTCATTCTCTCGTAGTCCAACTTATGTCACATGGATGTTGTTATGGGAAAAATAGGAGGAGGAAGGTATGTTGAATATGGTCACTGCTTTGAGTTATTTGTAAGAATAATAAAGGCAGGGTGCAAATAAAATCAAAATAAAATAAAGAAAACAATGATAATGTGATAATTTTAACTACAGTAAATCATCTGGTTTTCCTTTGTTTTTGTTTGTTTCATTCTAGGAGAATAGAATAGAATAGAATGGAATGGAATATGGAATGGAATATGGAATGGAATGGAATGGAATAGAGATAGAATAGAATAGAATAGAAATAGAAATAGAAATAGAATAGGAATAGAGCTGGAAGGGACCTTGGAGGTCTTCTAGTCCAGCCCCCTGCTCAAGCAGGAGGACCTCCTATACCATTTCAGACAAGTGACTGTCTAGTCTCTTCTTAAAAACCTCCAGTGATGGAGCACTCACAATTTCTGAAGGCAAGCTGTTTCACTGGTTAATTGTCCTCACTCTTAGGAAGTTTCTCCTTAATTCCAGGTTGCTTCTCTCTTTGGTCAGTTTCCAACCATTGTTTCTTGTCCAACCCTCTGGTGCTTTGGAGAATATTGGGTAGCTTTCAATTTTCACAACCTTATAGAAAGTTGAAAACTTTGTCCATTACTTTGAAGTCAGTTTGCTACGTTGTCCACTTTAAAAATAAAACTCATCAGGATTTTAAATGCATATATATTTTGTTGCTTTAGGAACTTGTTCGAAAAGGGATACCACATCACTTCCGAGCAATAGTTTGGCAGCTTTTGTGCACAGCTCAAAATATGACAATTAAGGATCAATATTCAGAATTCTTGAAAATGACTTCGCCTTGTGAAAAGCTCATAAGAAGAGACATTGCTAGAACGTATCCTGAACATGACTTTTTTAAAGAAAAAGATAGCCTTGGGCAGGAAGTTTTATTTAATGTAATGAAGGTAAGTTAGCAACCTAATGTCTTAATGGACAATAAAAAGGTTTAATTCCTCCATATAAATCTTATTGTTATGCTCCTTTACTTCTGAATACTAGATGCTAGAGAGGAGGAAAAGGCTATGTTCATCTAATACCCAATCCTTGCTGATGCAGTATTCTTGAGTCTTTCAGTCTTCTTGAGCGTTCTTGTTTTAGTGTGTATAATAAAGCACAGTGATTTGTCTTGCTTTTCTGTACAATGTGGGTAATAGCCAACAAAAGTATTTATGGGATATTGTTTCAAGACTTCCTTAAACTTCACTAAAAATGAGCTAGTACATGTTTTGGATCAGGAGTGTAAAAAACGTGGCCTGGGGATAAGTGCTCATCCAAATAAAGTCAGGTGCAGGATGTACAAATCTCTTGGGCAGTGTTTCTCAACCTTGTCAGTTTTAAGAAATGGGAACTTCAACTCCCCAAATATCCCAGGGCTGAGTTTGAGAAACACTGCTCTAGGGAGATGTCATTCCAGAGGTTAGTCTCTGTGATAGAGTAGGCTCACTTTTTGGATCCTATCACATAGCCTAACTCAGAGGTTCCCAACCTTTTGGGCACCAGAGACCGATTCCGTGGAGAAAGGATTTTCCATGGACTGGAAACTATGTGGTTTTGTGTGCTGCCTGCATTTCACAGATGCGGCTTTGCTTTTTTGTATCAACCGGTTGCTGGCATGCTGCAGCCTGGTACCGGTCCACGGACCGGGGGTTGGGGACCCCTGGCCTAACTGATGGAAGCTGGATACTGATGGGTCATATAGGACAGCAACAACTATAAAGACATCTTTCAAATAACTAGACTGTATGCCGTTAAACGTTTTATCCGTGATAATCAGCATGCTGATTTGCATCTAGACTAGTAGTAATCAGTGTGTGTCCTAGAAGAGAGGTGTTATATTAACATATTGAGGCACCCAATAACTGCATGTGCTACTGTATTCTGAACTAGTCACAGCTTCCAGCGATCTTTCAGAGCAGCCTTGTAAACAGTATATTGCAATTTTTGAAATGTGAGATCACCAAAGCATTGAGAGACTAAGGTTCTCTTGGTCCAAATGTGGGCTCAAATGGCAAACTAAAATAATTATCTGCTGCTTGAGTAGGAACCTTGGTCCAAGAAGAACCCCAAATGTGATGACAGTCCCAATGGTGCCAGTGTAACGCCATCTAGGACTAAACATAGAAAATGTCCAGATCCAAATAGTGATAGCTATAATTTTAATACATTCATAATCTTACATAGTCTTAAGATTTAGATGCTTAATGCAATCTTTTCACCACTTAATGTCTCTGACTCCCTCTTAAAAATAGGTCCTTGCCTCATTTATGGATACAGTGCTCAGAGTTATGAAGGTTGGCATTCCCCTACTTTGCTAAAGTTACTCCAGATAGCTTGTTGACTTGTTGGATTTCAACCTTATTTGTCTTGTGATCTGAAAATGCTGCAGAATCCATGAACTTTTAACCTGCTTTGTATATAGCTATGTGAGAAAGACATTTTCATCTGTAAATGAAAAATTATGTAAGTGAAATGTTGAAATAAAAATGTGAAGTGACCTTTAGGAAGTACAAAAGGCTTCACAGTTTCAATTAAAACCTGTAATATTAGAGAAAGAATTACCGTAACTATTGTTGAAAGGTTGGCACATCTGGCGTAGATCCCCGAGACAACACATTTGTAAACTGTCCTTGACTTTATTCTATATAATTGCTTTGAAATATTCCTGACTACAGTTTCCTTTTGAATAGTGTATCAGGAGGATAGTAGCTAGTCTTACGTAGCAAATTGGAGGTTTTGGAAATACATGTCTAATTGAAAACACTTTCCTTTTTTTATATTACATTTGCTGGCTAATATAAAACTAACTAAAGGAGAAAGCCATTTATTTTAAAGAAAATAAATTGAATTATAACTCTCAAACATAATGACTAGAATGTAAGAAGATGTCATAAAATCAAACTGTTGATTGAACTAACTAACATTATTAAACAGGCATTGAATGATAGTGACATGGAGCAAGCCTTGTTCTGTATTCTTGTCTCTTTTCCGACATATTAGGAATAATGGTGCTTGGTATCCTAATTATTTATTGTTCTTGTCATGGAACATGGAAATTTTTCCTGCGTTTTATTGAATAAATTTTGAAAGTTATTAAAATGAATTTCATTCAAAAAATCCTTCTTCAAAATATAAATATCTAATTTACTATTATTGTATCTGTATAAAACTATGATTTATTCGTATTAAGTTATACTATGGTTTGTTTCGTTTTATCTTAATATCATGTGCCAAGTCAGTAATTATGATGACTTATAAGCTACAGACATTTTCTGTATCTTAGTGGCATTTGCACCTTCACCTCTGGAGATAGAAAACATTAACGTTATTTGGGAAAGCCAATGTGGATATTCATTATTCTTTCTAAATGTTACCTTCTTATTAATGTTTTCTAGGCATATTCTTTAGTGGATCGTGAGGTTGGTTATTGCCAAGGAAGTGCTTTTATTGTTGGTCTGCTTCTTATGCAGGTAGGGGGGGAAAAGCCCTGCAAAAGTTATCTTGAAATTCTACTACTTCATTTAAAACAGACATGTCAAACACAAGGCCCGGGGTCCAGATCCAGCCCGCGAAGTGGTTTCATGTGGCCTGCGAAGCCATCCTGGAAACAGTGAGGGAACGGCTCCCACTGCCTTGGCCCTGGCCCTGGCCCAGAGACCCTCCTTCTGCCAGAGACCCTCAGATCTGTCCCACTCCTGCCCAGGCCCCCATAGGCACCCTTGATGCGAACTATGTAGAGCTGGCCATGCCCACCCTGTAGGCCACATGCACTCTAGCCACGCCCACCCTGTAGGCCACGCCCACCCTGGTCATAACCACCCGGCCCCCTGGGGGCAACCGCAGTGCTGATGCGGCCCTCAATGAAATTGAGTTTGACACCCCTGATTTAAAGTAACAGAGTCATCATAAAAGGAGGAGCAATATTTACAAATTAGAACTCCCTCTTATTGGGAGTTGTCATATATATGTTTTTCAAAGCAGAGTCTTTAAGTTGTTGGCATTGAGCCAAGGTCTGAAGATCTTAGAATAGAATAGAGCTGGAAGGGACCTTGGAGGTCTTCTAGTCCAGCCCCCTGCTCCAGCAGGGGAACCTATACTGACAGGTGACTATCTAGTCTCTTAATCTTGTTCATTTCTCTTCTGCAGGCAACTATATATTAGTCCCTTGGTTGCTAAAAGGGAGAAAATCCTGTTACATTGGCCTTTTTTTTTGCTTGTGAAGACTTGTTCTAGAATATAGAAATAGCTCTTCTATGGGAGAAGAGGTCTCGAGAATTGTAACACCTTCCAGCAAGTCATATATAGTCTCATTCACAAAGATACTAAACCATAACTGTATGTGGTTTGATGCTTGAGCTTAGCAAGATACAATACGTGGAATAATCCTCTGTGGTTTATAAATCAAGGGATTTTTTTTCCCTCAACATGAGGTCACAGATAACTCCACTTCCAAAGATGTTTTATGTGAGCACTGTATTGGATAATAGAAAAATTGGTTACAATGTTTTTTTATTGCCAAGATATGTTAGAGGTCTGGTGTAGAAAGAGCCAGGATCATAATGTTAATCACAGAACATATTTATCAAATTGAGAGAACAAAGAGGAGACTTGTCAACATCTGCAGTGCCATTTGCTTACCATACATAGAGAGGCTGTAAGGACCTGAGAACACCAACAGTATTATTTCTTTGCCTTTTTAGATACTGCAATAAATATATAGTGCTGCAGTTTAACACATCTTTTTAAAGGCTTGGCAGGTGTAATTTTTTCCAGATACGTCTCTTGAATTACACCTGCAATTAAGTGGTGTTGAAAACTTCTTGTGAACTTTTGAAGTGCTTGTAACTAAGAAGGTTAAGCTGTGATTGTAATCTCCTTCAAAACAGATGCCAGAGGAGGAAGCCTTCTGTGTGTTTTTTAAATTAATGCAAGATTATCGTCTTCGAGAGCTCTTCAAACCAAGTATGGCTGAGCTGGGCCTTTGTATGTATCAATTTGAATCCATGATACAGGTACATTAAAAAAAATCTGTTATCTCTTGCCCATATGTAGTTAATCTAGGGCAGGGGTCTTCAAACTTGGCCCTTTAATGACTCATGGACTTCAACTCCCAGAATTCCTCAGCCAGGCACGCTGGCTGAGGAATTCTGGGAGTTGAAGTCCATGAGTCATAAAAGGGCCGAGTTTGAAGACTCCTGATCTAGGGTATTTTTAAGCAGTAGGTTTAAAAAGCTGAGTGCATAAGCATTAATGAATTGCAAAAAGTATTCAATAGTTGCAGAAAAATGCTCAAAGCATGGAATGTAGAAAGCAAAGGCACTGTCATCTATGGTTTTTGAAGACATTGTCTTTTGTATTTGGAACATGTTCCCTATGTAAAATGTTTTAATGACATAACAGTGCTTAACTTCTGGTTATAAAAATGGTTTAATGTTCTTTTAAATAGTCTTTAATGACTTTATGCCAGACATATGAAGCCTTCCAGATTGGATTTCAAATTCCAGTCTCTTAACAATGTAAAATATTTTAAAATACGTATTTCAGGAACGTTACTTGAAAAATGACTCTTTGATTTGTTTGTTCTTTCAGGAGCAACTTCCAGAGCTTTTTATGCATTTCCAGGCGCAGAGTTTCCATACTTCTATGTATGCATCCTCATGGTTCTTAACTATTTTTCTTACATCTTTCCCATTACCAATTGCAACAAGAATATTTGATATATTTATGTCTGAGGTAAGTTTAATGTAGATGGATGGCTATTTGTTTAACATGTTGTGTTTCTGGGGAAGCTGAATTCAAGTCCCCATTTATAATGAAAACAATAGTTGTTAATTAAGTTTAGTGACATTTTCCAATAAATATATCAATGTAAGGCTATTTTAAAAATTCTTAAATAATAAGCATTACAAATATGTATCTAGAAGAAAATAATGACATTATTCACAGGGTTTAGAGATTGTATTTCGGGTTGGCGTAGCGCTGCTTCAGATGAATCAAGCAGAATTAATGCAACTTGACATGGAAGGGATGTTACAGGTAAGCTAAATATGCCATTGTATTGTATTACTTGACACACGGGGTATAAACCCATATTTCTGACTTCTGACTCTGCTTTCATTTTGTTTCCAGCACTTTCAAAAGGTTGTTCCACGTCAATTTGATGGTGGACCAGACAAGTTAATCCAAATGGCTTATCAAGTCAAATATAATGTAAAAAAGATGAAAAAGTAGGTATTTCTTTTCTTTAAAAATGCCTCCGTTCTATTATTACAAAGAAGGGAATCATTAAATTATGACAATTACTTTCTACATAAGAATGTGAATTTTATTATGTAGGTGTTTCTAGAAAATCAATTTATTTTCCAGTCATATAACCAAGAGTTTATTCTCATCCCTAGGCAGAAAATGTAGGCACCTCCATTATCTCTCTATAGGGCCTATTCTTCTGGCCTACCCATTATCTTACCTTCTTCTTTTCTTTCTCACCCCTGCCTCCCCATAGCCATTGATGTCCCAAACATTTTCCCTTCTCTTTTACCCTCAAAACAACTTCTGAAAAGAATAAAACAGTTTTACCTCAGCCCTACTTCATTCTGTGTGTAAACTGAAACATCTAAAACATGCCTTTTTCAGTTCAAACATGGATCATCAAAACCAGCTGTTCTGTGTGCAGAGTCATTTGTATGGATGAAAAAAAATGCTGACCCAAAATTCAAGGGAGCTATGGTTCAAATCGGGATTTTTTTAGTTTCATGATGAGAAAAAGTATATCTACATCAACAAATGCAAAAAAGTGGTCATATTTTAGGCAGGAAGTTAAAATTAATATGAACAGTAATTTGGCATACTGACTTGACTACAGCTATGCATTATTAAAAAGAGATTATCATGGCTTTCAATACATTTTAGGCTAGAAAAAGAATATACTACTATAAAAACAAGGGAAATGGAAGAACAAGTTGAAATTAAGGTAAGTAGTTAATTATCTTACGAGCAAGGTAATAAGAATTTCATTTGTGTAATAAAAAGATTGGCCAGGATTATTATTACAAAACCTACATGAAGTATATGTCTGTGGGGTTTATTTTATTTTTATTTTTTGTATTTTTAATATATACATGTTTAGGATCCTGTTGTAGGTTTTTTTCCCTTTTTTGATGAATATAACAGGAAATAACAAAGATTAATAGAATTATGCTAATTCAGAAGTAGCTTTGAGAGAAATGTTTGTTTTTCCCTTTGAGGAAATACTGAGAAGAATCTAGCTTTGAGTCTGCAGCTGTTATAAGCCTTGCAGTTTACAGAACGACCCATTTTCTTTTTTAAAAATTAATCTCTTTCAGTTTCAGAAGATAGAAATTATTTGATAAATATTTCAGATAACATTCTTTACAATTTTGCTTGATTTTCAGAGACTGAGAACAGAAAACAGACTCTTAAAACAGAGAATTGAAACGCTGGAAAAAGTAAGTGTCCAAGAAACTGAAGCCTGAATTATGCTAATTCTAAACTTTTTATTAATAACAGAATAGCTGCATGAAGTTTAATAATGTGGTATTGTTCCTGTTCTTTGTATTGATCGGCTTTCACAATAAGTATATATATGTAGTTGTCATTTTGTATGAAAACGTGTGTGGGTATCGTGGAATTCTATGGGACAGGTGAATTAAAAGTATATTTACAGTCGACAATAATCGAAAGTTGGCATCTTCAGGTAGTGTTACAGAAAGGAAGCCAAGTTGTTTTCTGCTGTGCATTAAGAAAAAAATTCTTTGCATTTGTGTAATAGTTCTTCCACCTAAATTTTCCATTGCTTTGGTACTGACAACTGAAAAATTAAGGGGAGATCTGAAATTATAAGGCACCCCATCTAGCTGCTGTCCAATTTTTCAAACTTGAATTACATTTAGAAATTTTGTTTTTGTTCCAAGCTTATCATAGAAAATAAAACAGAGGTACCATTTGAATTACAACATTTATCAATTGTTCAGTAAATCTTCTCTTGAGTTTACGCTTAGGTCAAATGAAGAACTTCATTTCCCCCTCATACTGCTGCAAATATACTCACTTCCAGGTTTTTAAAAAAATCTATTGAATAGCTATGAAGAATAAAATTTCTGTCAAATTCCAAATTACTTACGTCTCTATCCAAATATGAGTAATTTCTAATAAGTTCAAGGAATTTTCTCCCACTTTGCCTCATCCTTTAATTCCTAGATACACTATAGGCATATAAAGAATGACATGTAATCGTTTTAGAAAATTGGATCCCTTTTATATGAGCTGTGATGTCCCCCACCCCACCCTCACAGTTAGAGGATCAAGTATGTCCTAAAATAAGCCTGTTTCATTAATTTTCAGAAGGGGGGGAGAGAGAGAAGAGTACAAGTAATAGTGTCACAATTAATTCCTTAACGAAGGAAAAAACTGTGTCAGGCAGTTGCATGGTGAAGATGAAAATGTATTTGAACAGAAATAACTGGACCTAGCATAATTATGTAACACTCAGTGATAGCAACGATAACAGTTTATTTTTAAAAATGAAGTGTTGTATATATCATTTAAATTCTTCATGCAGCATTGTTAGAAAATAAGAATTAAGATGCACATAATTGGGTTGTTTCATGCCAGATTTTTGTTCCATTGCAATTCCTTTATTTTAACCTGCGGAAGGTACGGCATATATACTTGTGTGAAATATTTACCAATGAGAGGACAATCTGAAAAATTCTGCTTTTTCTTAGGATTGTGGAAATAGGCTGACCTTTACCCAGGGTGAAAGCTATGATTAATAGCTCATATTGGCCTGGTCTTATATCAAGAACAGCAGAAAATCTGAAGCATATGCAAATTGTCAAAAATATTCTGTTTCTTCAGTGTTGCTGCTTTGAAATGTTTACATTTTGGCAGAATTTTATTTTATTTTATTCTTATTAGTAGAGGCAAGAATAACTGCAAGAATTTCTGCTTTCTGCCTAAGCAGTTCCCTGCTAGTAGTGGACATTATGATTTTTGTCTCCTTTAGCCCAAATAAGATGAGGATATTGTTCACGATGGTTTTTGAGGTAGCATGAAATGGTTTTCGCACATCCATTCTTCAAGTTTTCTATAATATCCAAAAATGTAGTTATCAAATTAAATATAAGATGGAAAAATCTAATTAAATCTAATCAAATCTTGCTCCCAGCTCCTAAAATATATTTTAAAAACCCTAGCATCAGGAACCATATGTAGAATAATCAGAGTGTCTGCCGTTTATCTTGAATTGTTCTTGAACTGTTTTAATTGCCATGTTTCTAAATGGTCTCTATTGGTTCATACAAAGTTTAGCCCAAAGGATCTAAGGCAGACATGTCAAACTCGCGACGTCACGTGATGTCGCGCAATGTATCAGGATGGTTTTGCCATTGCGGGCAATGGGGTGGGCGTGGCTTCCGGATGATGCGTCCAGCCTGCAGGCCGGCAGTTTGACACCCCTGATCTAAGGGCTTTTTTTTAACCATCATATGTGTAAATTATGTCATGCTACATTCGTAGAAGCTTTTAGAGACTGATCTTCATTTTAGGAAAGCTTGAAAAGTAATGAAAGCCTAGTAAGGTATGAGTGCCCATCTTCTAGGATAGACCATGCTCTAATTAGCTTTTTATATCTAGGAAATTGAAATTCGATGAGAAGGACTGTGATTCAGGAAGTGTTTCTGAATGATTAGCTAGTACCTTTCTTGGGATATTTTTAATGTATTTTGGCGTCTATCAGTATGACATCATTGAGATCCTTCTTCCTCAGTTGTAGAAAGCAATTTGCCCCTCATAGCATCAAATATAACCCACCCTTCCCTCTCTGATAGATATTCAGTGGGAATATATAGGTTTCCCTTTCCCCCCAATACTTGATTATAGCTCTTTTTTAAAAAAGACATATTTTAAACAATAAAAGAGTATAAAAGTTTAGTTATTGATCCTAGAATTTTGTTGTTCTTCCCTAGGATATGGCTATACCCCATAACGAGAGCTGTCCTTTCTTAGTATGTTCTGAGGAAATATTACTTGTTATTTAAGGTTCCTCTCTTGGATGTCACAAAGTAGGATTAGAAAAAAAATGGAAATTGCTTTCCTAAATCATACAAAAATGATTTAGAAAAGGATTGAAAGCTCAAATCATCTTGAATATATTGTCTACAATATAAATTTTACCTAATCTGCACATATGAAGAAGTTTATCTGGCTTTTAAAAATCTTGTAATCTGCTAGAACAAACCCATTTTCATTTAATTGTGTGCTTTACTCCTTAAAGCTAATTTTGCATGTGGATCTGCTGATTTATCTTGTTCTAAGATGCTGGATTTATAGATGGAATTGTCTGATACATTTGTGGTTAAAGTGGATGTGTCTGTATTGAAAAATGCCAGAATATTTGAATTATTCTGAAAGTTTTCTTCCATTGTAAATGATAAATTAGTCATGTTTGGGTAAAATTAGCCATATTTCATTTGTATACTTCAGCTCTTCATATTTGACTTTTTCATTACTGAAATCTTGTTCCTTAAATCCTGCTTAGGTTGCGCCTTTCTTGGGTAGCCAAACCTTTTAAATATGCTCAGATGATGCCTCCTTTTAGTTTGTAACACATGAAACAAATACATTCTGCACAAACCTGCAGAATTCTCTAAGCAAGGAACTGTTGAATTTTAAAGAAAATTTTTTAAATATATATATATATTATTTTTCAAAATCAATTAACCTATGCTTCCGAAATATTTGACTTTTGGGAAAATGCAGGCTTTAACTTTATTGTATTGGGAAAGTAGGCAAAATTTGAGCATAATTCTCTTGTTTTTACTCTGTTACTTCGTTTCCCCTTTTTCTTATTTCTATCTGAATTTTTTTCCCTTTTTGTAGGAAAGTGCTTCCTTGGCAGATAGATTGATACAGGTATACTGCTTTAGTATTTCATACTAATTATTTTCCTGCTACGAAACAAGCCTTCAGCTTTTTATTTTTAGTGCATGGATAGCTACATGCATTTTCATATGAAATGTTTACGGTAATTAATTCAGTAATTGTGCCATATCAGATAATATCTAAGCACATGCCTGCATGTTACTTGTAATAACATCCAGGATTCTAAATCATTGGTGGGCTCTCATCTTTTGCCACTAATTCCTTAGATTACTATGAATTTGTAACAGATGTGTGCATGCACAAATGAGGTAATAAATGCATGAACAGAGTTGACTGAATGCAAATACTCAGTTGACCTTGCATAAGAATACTAAACATTTTAAGGTGGTGCAGTACTAAACTGCTTTACTTTACTAAATTGATATATTGGCTGTTAACAATTATGTGACGACTCGCACGTGCTTGACTGTACGGCAGAATAAATATGAAAAACTCTCGGTCTTCCCCGGATCGATCTTCCAATTGCTTTAAAAAGAAAATTATGTCCTAAGGGACAAGTGACGAGGGCTCAGGAAGCTGAGGAAAACTATCTTACAAAACGGGAGTTGGCCACCATCAAACAACAGAGTGATGAGGCCATTACTAAACTAGAACAAGCTGAGAATACCATCCGAGAGCTCCAGCAACAGCAACAATGGGTAAGGCTAATAGCACCTTGATCTCCTCTGATCTTCTTCCTTCACTTGTGCTTATTTGTGTTCATCATGGCTTGGTTTCTGTTCTGTTCTATTCTGTTCTTCCAAATTCACTGAATATTGTTGAATCTTCATTGATAAAACGAAACTGAAAATGTGTGAAGAATCCCATGTGAATCTAATTTACTCCAAAGCAAAATCTGTTGATTTTAATGAGCTCACTTCCTAATATATATTTGCTTATGATCACATCTGGCATATGCAAGCAAATGATTGTAAAGTGTAATTACAGGATGCCTACATTTCCCTCTATTTCTAGTCACACAGTGTCGTGTGACTAGATACATAATTCGACAGATTTTTGTGAAATTTAAAAAGCACTTAGGAGGGGATGATGAAAGCATTTTAATATGCTTCATTAAGTTGTCAATGTAATGTGTCACAGTTACCATTAAAAATTATTATCACGTTAATGCCCTCCAAATATGATAGGCTGCAGTTTCCAGCTTTCCAGCTAGCAATTTTGGGATTCTGACCCATTGGTGGAGCAGTGGGCTAATGCCTCCTTAAGTAACACCAGCTGCCTGCAATTAGTGCAGGTTCGCGTCCCACCAGGCTCAAAGTTGACTCAGCCTTCCATCCTTCCGAGGTAGGTAAAATGAGGACCCAGATTGTTGGGGGCAATTAAGCTGACTTTGTAATAATGCCGCTTGGGGTGTGTGTGAAAGCCCTCATAAGCAGGCATATACATAGAATGAAGGCTACTGCTAAGTTTGTAAAGCCGCCCTGAGTCTTCGGAGAAGGGCGGGATATAAATGGAATTTAAAAAAAAATTTGGAGGGCACCTATATGGATAATGTTAGAACCTCAGTTGTAGAAGTTTTTTTTTTTTAATGTATTGGTTATGTTACCTATGCAAATTTGGATCAAATAGGTTTCAGCAAAACAAAAATATTGTTTTGTGTCTGAACATATAGACACTTTTTATTGTGTCTGCACTGTTTGAAAAACATTGGAAAAGATGATTTTTCCAATCTAGAATTGGTTTCAGCTTTACTGTGTAGAAAATAACAGTGACCCCCTACTAAACCTGTTTTGTTCATTAGCAAATAATTGATACTAAGACGTATCTTATAGCCTGTTACTTCTGTTGATAAGGTTGTAGATGATAATAGTGCAGGGTTATGAAAGCATAAGAAAAAATAACATTTCCATAAGGCAAGAACATCTTTACTGTGGTTAGAGTCTAGCACAGAGGTAGGCAACCTTGGCTCTTTTCTGACTCGTGGACTTCAACTCCCAGAATTCCTGAGCCAGCCATGCTGAGGGAAAAGGGAGAGGTTTCCAAGCTGAGCCATGCTGGCTCAGGAATTCTGGGAGTTGAAGTCCACAAGTCATAAAAGAGCCAAGGTTGCCTACCCCTGGCCTAGCAGAACTAACAACGAAAGCAGAAGTACTGGACTTGATTAGAATCTTAAGGATTCTGTGGAAAAGATAGATGATTAGCTTACCTGTGAAAGAGATTCTTCTTGTTTAGCTCATGTATGAAAGAAAGAGAGTATGGAGAGTAGCTCTCTGCCATGGTTCATGTCTTCCAACCAGCGATTGCAAATTGCAGCAGGTAAGGATGGTATGTAGCATTAAAGCTGTTGTTACTTTCTGTTGGTGACAACTGACAAACCCAGAGGGTTGCAATGTGATAGGACCCACAAAGAAAATACAGCTTTCTGGAGATAATTATAGTTTTGCAAGTACAGAAGAAGGCTTTTCAGAAGTTATTTCTAATAATAAAGTTTTGTTTATAAGCACTTTCAGAATTCTTACACTGTAATACGGTAGAATCTCTTACATTAATCATTATTCCTGCTACTTGCAAAACCAACTATTCGGTTTATTATTTTAAAAAAGTGCTTTATTTTTAAAATAAGAATTACATTCTACTTAACAATATCAATAGCATTAGGAACCTCTTTTAAAAAATGCAAGCATCTTTGCATTTTTTAAAAATACATCAATTTTTAATCTTTGTTATATAACTTTCTGACCTGTTATAAGTTCAGGCTGCTGGAATAGTTTAACACAACCAATAATTTAGAAGTTCTGTTAAAACATAGATGCCTAAAGTTTTCAATATAACTGTTCTTTTGGCAAAACTTTATTTAAGCTTAATTTCATATGGCCATTTTTTAATATAAATATTGAAATTTTAAAATCTTTTTTTCTTATTTTTTAAAACTTATTTTTATCACTAGAAAATTTGTAGCAGATACACCATAGGAGTGAAAAATAAGGAATTATGATATATAGTCTGTGTTTGAAAGTTAATTTTCAAAGGTTATACCAAAGAAATAGAAAAATTATATACATATAAATTGCACATAACTCATTAACAATATAATATTATATTAAAATGGGAAAATTAAATCATAAACAGAACTTCATAAAATTGTAACAATTTTTTCAAAAAAATGTTCTTTGCCCCCTTATGGGGAAAAAATACTTATTTTAGTGTTGACAGGATATATTAACAGCCCATTCTTTTAACAAGATGTAGATTTATCATCACAGTTCCTCTCCCCTCAGATTAAAGTTCTCACTTAATGCATTGATAAATTCTAGATTCTTGAAATATAACCAAGGAGATCATAAGCTTGATTGATACAACAGGATTAGTCCAATGTCATATTAACAATCCTGGTGATTCAGTCCAAACTATAGCAATAAAAGATCAAATTCAGATCATATGAAATAGTATTCCAGTTCTTTGAGGTGTCTAATGTACACAAAACCCAAGTTTACTTTTGAATTTGGTTTTTAACAGGTGTGATATTTTCCACATCTTAATTCTGTATCTATGCTTTGTGCTACATTTTAGCTCCAACTGATTTGTATTACCTTAAAAGAATTCTAAATTGCTTGGCATGTATGTGTCTGAGGAATTGTCTGAGACAGTTATCAGATATAAATCATTAAATTGGGTAGCTTTGGACAAGTTATATACTATTACAATGATTGGCTAGATAAGGGATTACAAATCCATTTCAGTTGAGGTAACTAAAAAAGGGTTTAAAAAAAAGATTTTAGCACTGACTTGGTAGCCATGAAGAATGTGGTGAGAAACAATGGATGGATGCCACAAGAAGGAACTGAATGCTATATAAAGCTTTCCCTGGTTTTTAAATCAGATGCTGATACTCAGTTCAAGTACAGTGACCTGAAATTTTCTTTCAGTGAAAACTTTATAATGAATATTATCCAGAATCTGTCAACTGTCATTCCGTCATTGTGTATTGTTTTAAAAGCAAGGTTGTTTTCCAAGTATCTTATATTTTATATTGGTGCCTTGTCTTATGGCCTCATTTAGAATTTTGTATCGGTAGCATTTTAACTAAGTGTATTTAAATGTGACATTGCTCCCTAAAAAAAAAGGCTAAGATAATATAAAAAATAATGTTGGATGTTCTGCAAGTATTTTGTATGCTATAATTAATTGTGGATTTTTTTAAAAAAAAACTTCCATACTGAATGGCTTTTTTAAAGTCACTTTTAAACTTTGGTTGCTTTAAATCAGATGCCTTTGGAAGAGGACTCTATTTTGGGGGGGGGCGGAATTTACACTTCTTGATTGTATTCCAAAAAAATATTATCAGTTGAGAATAACTGGACATAAAGTTCAGATAATGAAACTGAATTTAAATAAGTTGCTCTCAAAAAAAGAATACTTGGACCTCATTTAAACTGAGTATTTGTAACAATTTTTTGAAAACATATATTCCTTACAAATAGTTCCTAATTTTAGAGGATGTTTTAAAAGCTGGGAGCTTCCACTGCAGAAAACTGTGCATAATACACAAAATATCTTATATGGTTTATTTTATAGCACTGAAAATTGATTTTCTTTCCCTAGTAAAGATAAATACAATCTTTACAAATAAGATTCTACCCTCTCATTTTTCATGTAAAAACTAATGGCCAATTCCTTAACACTTTGAAATAAATTTAGCTTGCACAAATAAAACTAGGTTGCCCAAAGGTAAATGAAAAACTGCTCATTCTTTTTTGATTTGAATAAGAAATTGAAATTGTGGGGATTCACAACTCCAGAAAAGTCTGATGGAATTCATAGTTCATAACTTAAGAAGTCCTGTTCTCTATGTGCATAAAATATGTTTTCAGAAGGCAGCTCACTGTTTTGGAGGCTTAGGGAAATTAACCCTTCCCTTTCATATTTCATTTAGAAAGCTTAATTTTTTAAAGAAGGGAGTCTCAGTTTTCCAGGTTTAAGTGTATGCCTTAATGTGTATTTTCTTTCCCAAGTGAATAATTGATTTTTGCATATTAGGAAATTGTCATCAGGGATCTTGTTGGCCAGTGTATTTAACACCCCTTGTAATTTAACAGATTGCATTATGTTTTATAAAATGTAAGCTGCCCAGAGGCTTGGGTAGGAGTGATATTTGCAATAAATTACAGTGACAAAAGTTTTGTCAAAAAGAGGGTCAACTATCCATTGTGCAGTTGCATAGTTGCAGCCAGCTAAAATATAAGACAATGTATTAAATACTGTAGGGACGCGGTGGCTCAGTGGGTTAGGACGCTGAACTTGTCAATCAGAAGATCGGCAGTTTGGCGGGTCGAATCCCAAGTGCCGCGTAACAGAGTGAGTGCCTGTTACTCGTCCCAGCTTCTGCCAACCTAGCAGTTCTAAAGCATGTAAAAATGCAAGTAGAAAAATAGGGAGCACTACGGTGGGAAGGTAACAGCATTCCATGCGCCTTTGGCGTCTAGTCATGCTGCCCATATGACCACGGAGACGTCCTTGGACAAATGCTGGCTCTTCAGCTTTGAAACGGAGATGAGCACCGGCTCCTAGAGTTGGAAACAACTAGCACGCATGTGCGGGGGAACCTTTACCTTTACCTTTTTATTAAATACTGTTGACATTCATTAAGGTTTGTATTATCCTATATAAGCTAGAGAGTGATGGATTTTAGAGTTTATGGTTGTTAGTATATGGTTGTTTATGATTGTTTTTTTTTCTATTATACCTTGTATTTAGCTCTGGGAAGTCGAGGGGGGGAGGGAGAGGGGAGGGGGAGGGGGGATTGTTAAAGATATACTGTATGTTAAAACTTTTCAATAAAAAAAAATACTGTTGACATTTAGATAAAGACAACCAGGATGTGAAAGTATATTTGATGCTGCTGTAATTTGCTGGCTGAAGTTGCACTCAAAGGTGAAATCCTTAATGCAGTTCTGGCAATAGTGCATAGTGCTATTTATTTGGCAATTGCCACATATTTCCTCGATAGGCTTTCAGTAGCATTTGATAATGGCACATATACAAATCTGTTAACCAACTCTTGATCACTGTGCATAAATCTTTTTACTTTATCTTCTGCAATGAAAGGAATGGCTCTAGCTGCTTTTCATGTAATAAACTCTGAAAATGAAAGATTGTCTTCTCTGTTAGTCAGAGTTAGTCATGTTGCTGCAGACTGCCTGACTCAGCTTGCCTGTAATTGGAAAAACACGATGACTTAGTGGCTAAGAAGAGAAGTAAACACACTTTTTAGTCTTAAAATAATTCTACTATATCTTTGGAACTGGGTGGTTTGTCACTCAGGTGGAACAAAACTTTAGCACTACCACAAAATGTTAAAACTTATGACTAATTGAGTAGCTTTATTAGACCTTAAGCAAACTAGATCTGTATTCCTTCAGATTTTAGAAACAATTAATTGTAATTATATGTTTGAGATAGGGAAAAATCACAGTTGAAAGAAAATGAAGATGTACACGGTAACGGTCTTTCAAAAGTAGTAGCATTGTCTTTGTTGTGATGCTGTAGGTTTGAACAGAAATCTTTTACGGAAAGAGGCTTTGCTATTTCAAATATTACAGCTTTTTTAAATGTCTTTTTGTCTGCTTTATTGTGTGCATGATTTTACATTTTAAGATATCTCCTTTCCTTCTGTTAACACCGATGTTGCATTTATTTGCTCTGTAGCATAAGAGCAGTTCCCACCACAGTGAAGACTTTGTGCTGCAGTTGCAAAGAGAGTTGATTGAAGCAAAACTGAGTGAAGCCGAATCACACAGTGCCCTGAAGGAAATGCAAGATAAGATTCTTGAGATGGAAAAGGCAAGTCAAACCACGAAAGCTCTGTAGAATCAAAGTTTTCCAAATCCTTTGACCATTACATACGTTGCATAACATAGAATAATAGAGTTGAAAGGGAGCCTTCTCGTCCCACCCCCTGCTCAAGCGGGAGACCCTATAATTTCAGAAAAATGGTTGTCCAGTCTCTTTGTGAAAGCCTTCAGTGATGGAGCACCTACAACTTTTGAAGGCAAGCTATTCCATTGATAAATTGCTCTCACCATTAGGAAATTTCTCCTTAGTTCTAGGTTGCTTCTCTCCTTGATTAATTCCCAACTATCATTTCTTGATCTGCATGTTGGTGCTTTGGAAAATTTATTTTCCATTGAAACAGAATAGAATATAAGGTGCATGATCAATGTTGGTCAGTTTTAATTATGACTTTAAAGTAAAATGTTTGTTCCTGAAATGATTGATTGTCCATAATTAGATTTAGCCGAAGATATTGAAGGACTATCTCATGCGTATATTTGCAATTGTGCACTATATTTAGCATCATGCACATTATTGTGTATTCAGTTTTTTTCAATACCGCTGTTGGGAGATGACCTGAATCTTCCATTGATGCACCCAAGATGTGGAGAATCCTTTGTATAGAATTTTGACTCTTGCTGTAAATTATTAAGGCAGCTGGAGGATTGGTCACTTTTTATTCTTTTTATATGAAAACAGTCAAGCTACCTTTGAATTGAATACCTAAAATGTATTGTAATTTATGTGGGGGGTTTTTTGCATCCCGAACCTGATGTGATGATCTTCTTTGAGTCTTGGTTAACTGCCATTTTCCTACAGTTCAGACATAATTGTCGTGTATGGAAGAAAATAATAGCTGAAAGTACAGTTTAAAAAAAAAGAAAAGTCATCTTCAAATTAAGGTCAACCCCTCATCAGTAAAAAAAAGAAAAGTCATCTTCAAATTAAGGTCAACCCCTCATTACTGGTGCCTTCATGGGAAGATCCAGATAGTTTTCTTGGCAGTTTGCTTGCTTGCTTGATTTATTTGATTCATCCTCCACCTTTCATTTAGGAGCTCATAGCACTGTACATACTGCTCTCTCCTATTTTCCTCCAGAGCAACGCATCTGTAAAATACATTGAGAAGATGAGAAGATGACTGGCTCAAGCCACTCAGACAGCTTTTGGGGCTGAGGGTGGACTCATCTAGGTCTCCTCTAGGATCTAGGTCTCCCGATTCAACACTGTGACCACCTTGCTACAATGACTCAATGCGGGAATGGTTTGGTGTTACTTTCTTCTGGGTTGTCTTTTCAACTTCCCAGCCTAGCCTATATACCCTTGGTGTTCTCCCGCTTAGTACTTCTGAGCCCAAATAAGGTCAGCCACAGAGATACTATCTTCTTTACAACTTTTGTGTTGTCATCGTTACAGTTCTTTAATCACTATAGGGAAGAAATAAGTAACATGCTCCTTCCAAAAGAATGGTTTCCCTATTTGAGGAGGAAAGATGATTTTTATATTCTGAATTATTAGAGCCTATCTGCTTGTAAATTACCCTGTGGCTGTGGATGTTATGCCAGTATTGTGCCTTTTGTCATTTTTTTGCAGAGGAATAGCTCTTTCCCGGACGAGAATAATATTGCTAGACTTCAAGAAGAATTGATTGCAGTGAAATTAAGAGAAGCAGAAGCTCTTATGGGTTTAAAAGAACTTCGGCAACAAGTTAAGGATTTGGAGGAACACTGGCAGGTAATTCTATAAACACTCAGTTCCTAAATCAATTTGGCATTAAATTGTACGTGGTGGAATCCATGCAAAAAAAGTAAATGAGTTAGTAAATGAACCCTGTGTCATGGCTGGGAGAGCCTAACGTTCATTTTGAGCTCTTACTTTTAGCAAACAAGAGTTTATGGGGTTTTTTTTCCTTAAAGCTGATATGGTTTAAAACCTGCTGGGTGAAAGGCAGAAGGTCTTCCAGCCTACTCTGAAATGTGTTTTCTCAGAAGAAACTGCTGTTGAATATAGTTTGGTGGGAACAACAGTGAGCGAAATTAAAGCCGTATATTAGCTTACAAGGGGCGCGGTGGCTCAGTGGGTTAGAACACTAAGCTTGTCGATCAGAAGGTCAGCAGTTTGGCGGGTCGAATCCCGAGTGCCGCGTAACAGAGTGAGCGCCTGTTACTCATCCCAGCTTCTGCCAACCTAGCAGTTCGAAAGCATGTAAAAATGCAAGTAGAAAAATAGGGACCACTACGGTGGGAAGGTAACAGCGTTCCGTGCGCCTTTGGCGTCTAGTCATGCCAGCCATATGACCACGGAGACGTCCTCGGACAAGCGCTGGCTCTTCGGCTTTGAAACGGAGATGAGCCCCTAGAGTTGGAAACAACTAGCACGCATGTGCGGGGGAACCTTTACCTTTACCTTTCATTAGCTTATATTGTTCTGTTGCTGAAATGTAAAAATTTGAAAAATAACTCTTCAGCACTGCAGCAGTGCTAAATATTACACTGTAGGATAAATAACAAAATCTGTGAAAGTATATTAAGACGTAGCCATGTTTTTAGCGTCATCTAATTCGCACTTCTGGAAGATGGAAAGACCCACCTAAAAAAAATACTATAAATGAGCTTCAGGATGAGCTAATGACAGTCAGGCTGCGAGAAGCAGAAACTCAAGCAGAGTTAAAAGAAATAAAACAAAGGATGATGGAAATGGAAACTCAGGTAAGAAACATAATAACTCAAAAAATATTGAATATCTGGTGTTCCATCCATCTGTCGTGTTCATTGTGTGATTCTGGGTTATGTTCCCTTTCCCCCCCCCCCCATAAAATAGAAATTTCTTAAGGTTGGATAGGAGGACAAAAACAGGTAGTTCTCGACTTAAGACCACAATTGAGCCCAAAATTTCTGTTGCTGAATGAGACATTTGTTAAGTGAGTTTTGCCCCATCTTAGGACCTGTCTTGCCACAGTTATTAAGTGAATCTCTGCAGTTGTTAAGTTAGTAACTCGGTTGTTAAGTGAATCCGGCTTCCCCATTAACTTGGTTTGTCAGAAGGTCACAAAAGGGGATCACGTGACCCCAGGACACTGCAACCGTCATAAATATGAGTCAGTTGCCAAGGATCTGAATTTTGATCAAGTGACCATGGGGATGCTGCAACGGTCGTGTGAAAAACTCATAAATCATTTTTTCAGTGCTGTTGTAACTTCAAATGGTCACTAAACAAATTGTTTTAAGTTGAGGACTACCTGTAATTATTAGTCTTCCGTTTCTGGACGTAGCACATGTGATGGCTATCAACAAATCTTTGCTTCTTCTTTTTTCTTTTGAAGAGTTCTAGTACACTCTAGAACCTTAATGAAAACCCATTTTTCTTTTCTGTGATCTACCCCACATTCTAAGGGCAGATACAACTCAAATGCAGGCTGTATTTATTTTATCTTGCTTTATGAAGAGTTTATGAAAACTCAAAAGTTTAAATAGTACCTTATGAAACCTGAGTCTGGATAATACTATATTGGTACTGCCATGGAAGATTTTTTCCCTCTCATCACCAAAATGGGGATTATGTTTTATCTACAGTCATGGCCGAAATTGTTGGCACCCCAGAAATTTTTCCAGAAAATCAAGTATTTCTCACAGAAAAGTATTGCAGGAACACATGTTTTGCTATACACAGGTTTATTCCCTTTGTGTGTATTGGAACGCAACAAAAAAGGGAGGAAAAAAAGCAAATTGGACATAATGTCAAACAAAACTCCAAAAATGGGCCGGACAAAATTATTGGCACCCTTAACTTAATATTTGGTTGCACACCCTTTGGAAAAAAATAACTGAAATCAGTCGCTTCCTATAACCATCAATAAGCTTCTTACACCTCTCACCCGGAATTTTGGACCACTCTTCCTTTGCAAACTGCTCCAGGTCTCTCTTATTGGAAGGGCACCTTTTCCCAACAGCAATTTTAAGATCTCTGCACAGGTGTTCAATGGGATTCAGATCTGGACTCATTGCTGGCCACTTCAGAACTCTCCAGCACTTTCTTGTCATCCATTTCTGGGTGCTTTTTGACGTATGTTTGGGGTCATTGTCCTGCTGGAAGACCCAAGATCTCGGACGCAAACCCAGCTTTCTGACACTGGGCTCTACAATAAAACCCAAAATCCTTTGGTAATCCTCAGATTTCATGATGCCTTGCACATATTCAAGGCACCCAGTACCAGAGGTAACAAAACAACCCCAAAACATCATTGAACCTCCACCATATTTTACTGTAGGTACTGTGTTCTTTTCTTTGTAGCCCTCATTTCGTTTTCGGTAAACAGAATGATGTGCTTTACCAAAAAACTCTATCTTGGTCTCATCTGTCCACAAGACATTTTCCCAGAAGGATTTTGGCTTACTCAAGTACATTTTGGCAAACTGTAATCTTGCTTTTTTATGTCTCTGTGTCAGCAGTGGGGTCCTCCTGGGTCTCCTGCCATAGCATTTCATTTCATTTAAATGTCAACGGATAGTTTGCACTGACACTGATGCTCCCTGAGCCTGCAGGACAGCTTGCATTCCTTTGGAACTTGTTTGGGGCTGCTTATCCACCATCCGGACTATCCTGCGTTGCAACCTTTCATCAATTTTTCTCTTCTGTCCATGACCAGGCAGATTCGCTACAGTGCCATGGGTTGCAAACTTCTTGATAATGTTGCACACTGTGGACAAAGGCAAATCTAGATCTCTGGAGATGGACTTGTAACCTTGAAATTGTTGATATTTGTCCACAATTTTGGTTCTCAAGTCCTCAGACAGTTCTCTTCTCCTCTTTCTGTTGTCCATGCTTAGCGTGGCACACACAGACACACAATGCAAAGACTAAGTGAACTTCTCTCCTTTTTATCTGCTTTCAGGTGTGATTTTTATATTGCCCACACCTGTTACTTGCCCCAGGTGAGTTTAAAAAAGCATCACATGCTTGAAACAATCTTGTTTACCCACAATTTTGAAAGGGTGCCAATAATTTTGTCCGGCCCATTTTTGGAGTTTTGTTTGACATTATATCCAATTTGCTTTTTTTCCTCCCTTTTTGTTGTGTTCCAATACACACAAAGGGAATAAACCTGTGTATAGCAAAACATGTGTTCCTGCAATACTTTTCTGTGAGAAATACTTGATTTTCTGAAAAAATTTCTGGGGTGCCAACAATTTCGGCCATGACTGTATATGTGTTTATTCAGAAAATACAAATTGTAAATGTATGTTCTAAATTGAAACATTTAGCTTTTTGTTAAATTTATTTATTTTATTTTATTTATTTTAATTCCATTTATATCCCACCCTTCTCTGAAGACTCAGGGCGGCTTACAAGCTTAGCAGTAGCCTTCATTCTATGTATATGCCTGCTTATTAGGGCTTTCAGACACACCCCAAGCGGCATTATTACAAAGTCAGCTTATTGCCCCCAACAATCTGGGTCCTCATTTTACCTACCTCGGAAAGATGGAAGACTGAGTCAACCTTGAGCCTGGTGGGATGCGAACCTGCACTAATTGCAGGCAGCTGGTGTTACTTAAGGAGGCATTAGCCCACTGCTCCACCAAGGCTCAATTTAGATTGTTAGATTGTTTAGTTTTATCTAATAAGGTCTAGTATATTATAACAGTAAAAAGCAATTATTGAAGATGCAGAATGTAAGAAAAGAATAACACTGAGCAACTTTATGATAAAGTAGTATTGCAGTGTGAATTTAAATCCATTCATGACTTTTCATCCTATTTCCTATTCGTATACACTTTAAACAGCAGTTTTTTCTAATCTTTTCAGCCAGTAGGGGGTATAGATGTTCTGTGTGATCATATATAAGCAATGCACACACACGCGCGCGCGCACACACACACACACACACACACACAGACACAGCATCAAGTGTTTTAAGTAAACTGGGGAGGGGCAGTAGGCAAATTGTGGAGATATTGTAGTTCTTCAGAAATTCATGAGTTTCTGGAATCATTCACATTGATTATGATGGCTGAGGCTATTAGGATTATATGTATAGGCATATAATCCAAAGCGGCAAAACCTAATGAATGTAACATACCCATTGAGGCTATTAGAATTATATGTATAAACATATAATCCAAAGTGGCAATACCTAATGAATATAATATACCCCCAGGTCAATTAATTTACTGTATCATTTTGTTTTGTGTCTTGTTTATGAAAAATAATAGTTTATTCAAACAGGTAAACCTTTAATCAGCAGCAGCTAACTTTAAACCACAGTGATCAGGCCAGTTATGCATATTAGATATGGCTATATCATAGGTGGTTGGGGATGGGCTTTTCCATTTTCCCAATTTTGGGGGGATTCTTTTTTTAATTATGTAAAGCCTACTCTACAGTCAATTTCTTCAATTTTGGAATGTGGTTCAAAATAATTAACATATTTTATCTTGAAAACTTTTTCCAACTTCTACTTATATATTAAAATATTCTTCCAAAACGAAATCAAAACTGGACATCACCAAATCAAATGAGTTGGTGCATTTGGCAGTCTAATTCCTTAAACTGCCAAGAAAGAAAATGTAGTCTATCTTTTCAGATACACTCATTGAATAGTCCAATACACTTGTAATATCTTACACAAATTTGGTGTAGCCATATTATACATTGAATTCATTTTAATATTGTCCAAAGAAGCAAACTTTTTTAAAAAAAATTCAAACCATTGAAGTTCCATTATTGGCTCTTCTGACTCTTTATTCCATAAATCATAATATCAGTAATTTTAACTTTAAATATGCTTTTCAGTTTTTGATGAAATTTTTAAGTCTGCTTGATTCCAGAAACAGATTTGAGTCAAAAAGGATAGCATGTCAGCCTATTTGAAGCAACCAAGACTCGTGATCCTTTCTGAGAAATTCAGTGCTTAAATTATGGGTTGATGTGTATTATTAGGCAAGTAGGATCTTATCTGTAATTATTGAGCATCCTTAAAATAGTTGCTACAAAATAAATAATTTAAAATAATTATTCCAGATTCTGCCCATGCTTTTGCAATAAAACATTTTTTACTATCTGTTTTAAAAGTTGGTTTTTTTACAAAGTTAAATATTCATAAGGCTTAATATCACAACCCAATCGACATCTTATTTATTATTTATTATTTATTTATTATTTAAATTTATATACCACCCTATTCCCGTAGGACTCTGGCCGGTTTACAGGGAAAATTAAAATACATAGCATACAAAATTAAAGTCAGTTAAAACTATGATTAAATTACAGTCCCTGAAGTTAAACTAAAACGCAATTAAATTAAATTAATTAAAACCCCTCAGTCTGGGCCAAACAGCTCGAAGAACCAGGTTTTCAAGTCCCGGCGAAATGAGCAAAGGTCGGGGGCAGTCCTGAGTTCTGTGGGAAGTTGGTTCCATAGGGCCGGCACGCCCACAGAGAACGCCCTTCCCCTGGGAATAACCCGCCGGCATTCCTTAATCGGCGGTACCCTGAGAAGGCCCTCCCTGTGGGAGCGCACAGGACGATGGGAAGTTGATGCCGGCAGCAGGTGTTCCCTTAGATAATAGGATTCAAATCTGTCTAGCTGAACATAAGCCAGGAAGTCAAAGACATTTTTGCTATATATAAGTGATTACCATAACTTAAATGGAAATACATAATAACCTTCCAGTAAAACTCATGGAGTCAGATATTTAATTATATTTCGTTCCACATAAATACGTAAGATGAATGTCTGAAAATAAAACTAAATTCTGATAAATTATAACCTTCTTTCTTCAAGAGGCAGTCCTTGGTGGCCTGTCTTCTTCCATGGATCTGTTGATATATCAGATCCCAAAGGAAGGATATTAGATGATTTAGCCTGAATATTTTCTAAATTGCTGAACCACCTGTATTAAATGAGGCACCGATGTAGAAAAAAATATCCAGAATTTCCAGAATAACAGCATATAAAAATAATTTTCACCCTGAATCTGCCATTACCAGAATATTTGCCAGTGATATCATAAAACTACATAACAATGATTGCTAATGGTTTAAGAACTGTCAAATAGTACTGGAAAAAGTAGACAAACTAATGGATACCACACTGTAATTCAACTGATCGAGGAATGTACAGTGGGGTTGCAACTAATACATTACAATTTATTCGATAAAAGAAGACAGAAAACTATACTTGGGAATAATTTGCTGTATAAAATTAATCTGAATCATGTCAACAGTTTTTCTAGCCTTGCAATATATTAATTCAGCAAAATCCAATTTATATTGAGCTATGTCCAAAACATATAGCTATAAAAATAAATTGTCCGATACTTGTCTGTTTTTGATAAATCCAGACTGGTGTGAGTGAATGAAGGTAAGTCTACAATCTCTGAATCAACAAAATAGTTAATATTTACATTAATAAAAAAGAAGGGTTTATAGCTTGCACAAGATTTAGTTACCTGGTGTTATATAAGCCCCATAAAAAGGTGTCAATAAGTTTACCATATTTAAATGATTAATTTTAAACAATATTGAGCCAATAAATCTATAAGAAATGTATACGATTAGATAGTTATCTGGATTAGGAGTTTTTGCATATTTCATCAATTGAATAAACTCCAAGATACCTTTTAATTTCAAAAGTGCTTCCAATATATCTATAGATCAACCAATAAACATTATTTAAATATGTTTATTTTTAAATAAGATTTCTGTTTTCTCAGAAGCATAAGCAATAAATAACATATTTATGCAAGCCTTGCATAATATGCATTCCATATTCAGTCTGAGGGAACCACTGGGAAGATATGAGACTATTCCTGATTACCGTACCAATTTCATGTTAAACATAAACCCATATTAAGAACACCCACAAGTGTCAAATCTGTCAAATCAGCCAGGTTTCCTCAAATATGTAAATATGTTAAGAAAACAACATAGCCTTAGGGAATTGGAGATAAAAGAAAAGTACATTTCAGATGGAATGTACAATATCATGAAAAGGAAATATTGCAGTTTTAAGATTCAAATGAATCACTTTATCTTTTATGTGGCTGCAAAAGATCTCCACAGATTTTTGTCAACTTTTAAGAGATCTGCTAAATTTCAAGAGTTTTTTAAAAAGGTAAAGGTTCCCCTGCACATGCGTGCTAGTCATTTCTGACTCTAGGGGCCAGTGCTCATCTCCGTTTCAAAGCCGAAGGGCCAGCGCTGGTCCGAGGATGTCTCCGTGGTCATGTGGCTGGCATGACTAGACACCAAAGGCACACGGAACGCTGTTACCTTCCCACCGTAGTGGTCCCTATTTTTCTACTTGCATTTTTACGTGCTTTTGAACTGCTAAGGTTGGCAGAAGCTGGGACGAGTAACAGGCGCTCACTCTGTTACGCGGCACTCAGGATTCGGCCCGCCAAACTGCCAACCTTCTGATCGACAAGCTCAGCGTCCTAACCCACTGAGCCACTGCGTCCCTTCAAGAGTTTAGATTACATCTAATTCAAGAGGAGGTCATGCCAGAATGTAAGTCAGAGAAAAAACCCCTATAAATTTAGGCACAGGGGAAAAATATAATCAACCTGGATCGCAAGATGGAACCAAGTACCAATAATCCTCAACTTACAATCATTTGCTTTAGCGACCGTTCAAAGACATGATGGATCTTTCTAGGAGTACTGACGATCTGGTTCTGAAGTTGCAAGGGTCAACTTTTTATCAGTAACAAAAGTCCCAGTAGATTGTAGAAGAAAGAAAAGATAATATCTATGAGGCTTACTTAAAGGCATAAAATGTACTGTATATTCTGGAAATCAGACAGCTGGATTTTAAAAAAGTGATAAACTTGAAGAAACTGAAGAAAACATTGCTGCTAAGAAAGAATTGATTGTAGATAGGCCATCTGGGGAAGCTAATAAAAAAAAGAGAAGATCCAGAAGCAGGCAGAAAGGCATAATATAAACCTGAATTGTAGAAGAAGCAAGAATGCTAAAAAGATGAATCTAAAGAAGATAAAAAATAAAACAGAAGAGTTTGTAATTTGAATTGCTATTCTACAACAATAGAAAAATTAGTAATAGAGGCATTAGTAAAAACTTCAGGTGAAGCAATAGCTAAGAAATAATTTATGTCTGCTGTGAAGAAAGCAGAATCCCCAGCAAAGCAGAACCATCAAGACCAGTTGTTAAGAAAGTGAAAAGCACTGCAAAGGGAGAAATGATGAATCTGAAAAATAAGGAACAATGGAAAATCCTCGTACAGTCAAGAGAAGCATTATCTTTAGTTCCATAATCATATGAAGAAAAACTGGGGAAAACAACCTAAAGGTGCTATTATAGGCTTCAAAGTAGCCTCAAAAGTCTTCGGAGAAGGGCGGGATATAAATGGAATTAAAAATAAAAAAAAAGAATGTAGGGTTGGCTGAACTGGTTCTAAAAACAATTCTTGGAATGGATCTTTAAGCTTTCACAAAAAACCCCTGAAAGTATTAGATCTTCAACAGTTGCAATTGAATAGAGACTAGGAAACTATAGACATTTCCCACCTTGTTAGGAAAGATAGAACAAACCATAAATGTTCAACAGAAAGACGAATGCTAAACCAGAATCAGCAATTGATACTAGTGTAGCACTTAACAGGAAAAAAAAGGAAGAAAAACTCAAAAGCAGCAACTGCGAAAGTAAAAGATAAAACAAAAATGTGATGGCTAGTGCTTCATCAAACATGAAATACCGTATATAGAATGTATTAAATATTTTAGGGTAGAAAAATGTCTTACTTATACACTGTCTTTATCAGGGTTAAACTTGAAGGAGAGAAGGGGGCATATGCGATTGAATGATAAATGACTGCATTCTGCTAAAAATTGTGGGAGAAGAAACGCGTTAGAAAAAATTGCCAAATAAATCAGAAAGGATCTTATAGTAGTTACTCCAATCAATGCATTTTATTAAGAGTTACAAACTCATCCTCTGATAAAGTGACCTGCGCTCATGAAAGCTTATACCTTGTAATAAAGTTTATGTTATACTATAGTAAAATAAGTAAAGGGTACTTTCTTGTAAGGAAATATAGGCAGAAAGCTGTGAAAATAGGGAGAGTGGTAATAAAGGTGGTTTATTGTGGTGGAAGGGACGCGGTGGCTCAGTGGGTTAGGACGCTGAGCTTGTTGATCAGAAGGTCGAATCCCGCGTGAGCGCCTGTTACTCGTCCCAGCTTCTGCCAACCTAGCAGTTCGAAAGCACGTAAAAATGCAAGTAGAAAAATAGGGACCACTACGGTGGGAAGGTAACAGCGTTCCGTGCGCCTCTGGCGTCTAGTCATGCTGGCCACATGACCACGGAGATGTCCTTGGACAAGCGCTGGCTCTTCGGCTTTGAAACGGAGATGAGCACCGGCCCCTAGAGTCGGAAACGACTAGCACGCATGTGTGGGGG
Organism: Vipera ursinii; assembly: GCF_947247035.1. Taxonomy (NCBI): domain Eukaryota; kingdom Metazoa; phylum Chordata; class Lepidosauria; order Squamata; family Viperidae; genus Vipera; species Vipera ursinii. The sequence goes on along the minus strand of NC_139516.1, from coordinate 83,185,947 downwards.
AACCTTTACCTTTACCTTTATTGTGGTGGAATGTAGTTGGTTTTCCAGGAGGAAAGGCTGCTTTACTGAGGGTAAAGAGGCAGAAGATCCTGGAAAGATGGATTAGCAGGAAGAGGGTTAAAACAGGCCCTCCCTAGCTTTTCTCAAAATATATCTGTGATTATGCAAATAATTGCTTTAGTCTAGCAAGATTCTCTCTAGAAGTGAAGAACAGTAAAGGAAACTATTCTTAAGTACAGTAGTCCACTCCAGCGGTAGTGACCAAAGTTACAACAGCACTGAAAAAAGTGACTAATGATCGTTTTTCATACTTATGGCCACTGCAGCATCCCCATGGTCACATGATCAAAATTTGGCTTCTTGGCAATTGGAATATATTTATGACAGTTGCAGTGTCCCAGGGTCATGTGATCACCTTTTGCAACCTTCTGATAAGCAAAACCAATGGGGAAGCTAGATTCACTTAACAGCCATATTACTAACTTAACAACTGCAGTGATTCACTTAACATATATGTCAAGATGGTTGTTAAATGGGGTAAAGTTCACTTAACTGTTTTGTTTAGCAGTAGAAATTTTGGACTCAATTCCAGTTGTAAATCAAGGACTACCTCTAATTCCATGTGCCGTTCCTGGTTCTTGGGACCCAACATCTATAGGGGGAAAAGAGACAGTATGCATTGAAAAATGGTCCTTGCAAGAAAGTAAATTATGATTTTGTAAATAGACATGAAGCAATATACATCCCATGTTATCTCATTAATCTCATGTTATTTGTTGTTGCAGTATTATGATTAAAGTTTTCATTGTTTATAAACAACTGGTCCTTTCCTTTATAAGAAATTTAAAACAAGCTTCCATACCAAAACAACATTATAAAACAACATCTTAGAAGATGACATGAGTATAAGAACTCTAGTTTTTCCTTTGTGATGTTGGCAGCATGAACTTAAGAGAAATTATATCATATTCAACCATATAAAACTTGGTTTTACTGCTAATTTGATTAATTTGGCTTTCTTCAACTTTTTTGGCCAGGTATTCAAATCCATACCATCATGATGCAGTTTTCCAGATTTGGGTGTTTGATCAGCTGCTATTGTATTAATGTGTTTCCCCCAAAATAAGCCCTAGCATGATTTTTTGGAGGTGGGCCTAATATAAGCCCTACCCAAAAATAAGCTCAGGGGGATGGGTGTGGCTAGCACAAGCAGTGGCCAGTGTGTGGTGTCTGGCAGCCTCAGTCTGCCAGCCCTTTGGCGCAGCAGGTAAGTCTGAGCGCGGAGGCAGAGGAGGGGGGAGGTAGGCGATCCAGACGTGCTGCACACTTTTTGCCCAGAGAGAGACGAGGCTTCGTTTGCTTGCGAATGGAGTGCTTAGAAACCGACCCATTCATCCATCACCAAGTGCCCCATTTTCAAGCAGACGAAGCTTCCAGTCTCTTGTCATTTCTCCATCCGGGCAAAAAGTGTTTGGGCACCTATGGGGCATTTGGAAACAGAGCGATCCGTTTCCAAATGCCCCATAGGCGCCCAAACACTTTTCACCCGGATGGAGAAATGACAGACTGAAAGCTTCATCTGCTTGAAAATGGGGTGCTTGGAAACAGGGCAATTAGCCCCGTTCCCAAGCGCCCCATTCTCAAGCAGACAAGACTTCCAGTCTCCCTCTGGGCAAAAAGTGTTTGGGCATCTATGGGGTGCTCAGAGCATCTCCACCCCCTCCCCCACCTGCCTCGCCTCACAGCGGCACAGTGCAGCAGGCTGCAGAAGTGGGCCGCTGGCCATGCGGGCTCCTACTGGACGGGGCTGTTGGTACTGCTGCCAAGAAGCAAGGCAGGTGTCTGAGGGAAACAAAATAACACATCCCCTGAAAATAAGACCTACTGCCTCTTTTGGGTGTGTGTGTGTGTATCTCTCTGTGTGTGTACAAATACTTGTGTGTGTACATATGTGTGTGTACATATACATGTGTGTGTATGCACACAAATACATATGTGTGTGTGTACACATACATGCGTGCATGCACACACACACACACACACACTCAAATAAATAAATAAAACTAACTAACCGGGTCTTATTTTCAGGGAAACACAAGAGGAGCTTTATGTGGAAAAACAATAGGCTGTGTTTTGTGCCCCCAGGTGCTTAGAACCTTCTAGAATGTTAGTTTGGGAAATATATTCTGCTCGTCGGCAGGCAATTTTGAACTGTGTTTGGAAGGAGGGCTCATTTAAGATGTTTTTAAGGTAATTCAGATTTGCCTGTAGAATTTGAAAGCATTATTTTTGAGCCTTGATCACTGTTACATCCAAGCTCTGTCTTCAGTATTGATTTATATTCCATTTCAAAGCATTATATTGGCTGGATGGCAACTAATATTCATTTGCCTCGTTCTTCATCAGAACCAGATCAACAGCAACCATTTACAGAGGGCCGAGCAAGAGATCACAAACCTGCAAGGAAAGGTCCAGTATTTGTCTGCACAAAACAAAGGGCTCCTGGCACAGTTAACTGAATCAAAACGAAAGCAAGCAGAGATTGAATGCAAGGTAGGGACAATGGATAAATGAACTGTATTGTATTGCATATTGTATTTGCAGACTACAAAAAAATAAATCATGTTAATTGCATTAGTATTACCTGACATCTTTTTCAGGAAGAATGGTAGATTTAATGCTTAATTATCATTAATATTGGGTGATATTTAGTTCTCAAATAGGATATCATTTATACATTAGATGATTTTTTTTTAATTTTAGAAAATCATGTGTCTTATCACTGTTTTACATATTTATGTTATACATACGTTATATAGCTTTCTAGGAAGTACCAAGATGCTCTATACAACCTCCTAGATAGGTTTTTTAATGATTGGAGTACTAACTTAAAGTACTGGGTTTATTTCATAAAGAAGATCAGACATTTTCCTTCTCAGGGCTTTGGGCAAATGTTGCAACTTTTCTGTACCATGCATATAATCATGTTTTGATTAAATAGAGTATATTGTGATATTTATTGTTTGCATGTGTATCCCATACGTTTGCCTACCTTTAAGATGTGTTTGCTGTGTTGTTAGATCTGACCAAATGCTAAACCAACTGTCTGTGTCAATTATTTGGGTTCGTGTTTTATTGTTATTCTTGTATATTAACATGCACACTAGAAAAACATTAAAGGATTGGTAAGAGAGGAGATAAGACTCCTGTTGAAAGACAGACATTTCAGAAATGGAGGGGATAAATAGAAGTTGCTTCCCTGCTTAGCAATGTTTTCTTGAATTAGCATTTGTTCTTGTGTTTAGACAGTTCAATAACTTGTAGGAATTCTGCAATAGATATTGCTTTCAAATTGTGGACAACTTTTATAGAACAATATTTGGGTCAAAATATAAGCATCCATGCATCTGGTTTTTTTCCATAAATAATTAGCGTTAAGTCTGATCTAGTTAAAATGGTGGTCTCTGTGTTTTAATCGCTTATTTCTGCTTTGGTCCCCATCAGAATTTCTTCCTGTTTTTATTTGCTGAGGGAAGAAAGCCTAGTGGTCAGATATGCGGCAGATCTTTTACCTAGTTGGGCTTACGGGAAAGGAGGGCACAGATTGTGGGAAGGAAGGTACAATCATGATTCATTTCAGTATTCTGGTGCTGGTTATGGTTTATAACAAAGCCAGTCAGCTTTAGAGTAGCCAAAGACTACAGTTGTTGTTTTTTTAAATTGGTGACATGGTCAAGACCTAGAATGGACAAGTCAGTGGGGTCACTGAAGTGGGCCGAGTCTGTTTTCTCAGCACTAAGAATCTATTCTGTATTTGAGAAAATATAATCCTGAGAAAAATTAATATGCAGGTAGTCCTCAACTTACAATCATTTGTTTAGCAACCATTCAAAGTTACACTGAAAAACTGTCCTTGCACTTACAACCATTGCGGCATCTCCATGGTCATGTGATCAAAATTTGGAGACTTGCCAAACAGTGTGTATTTACAACACTTGCCACAATCTGTGGATGTGCGATCCTTGTTTACAACCTTACCTCTCAACTTCCAACATGATAGTCAATGGGGGAAGCCACATTCACTTAAAGACCTCACAATTCACTTAACAAGTGTGGTAATTTGCTTTGCAACCCTAACAAAAAAGGTCATAAAATCAGGTGTGACTCGCTTAACAACCACCTTGCTTAGCGATGGAAATTCTGGCCAGATTTGTGGTCATAAGTCATTTGTCTGAAATGGTATAGGGTTTCCTGCCTGAGCAGGGGATTGGACTAATGACCTCCAAGGTCCCTTCCAACTACTACTACTACTACTACTACTACTACTACTACTACTACTACTACTATAAAACTTTTATTCATAAAACATGAAACTCAGTCAACTGAACACTCAAATTGACTGGCACTAAGATGTTCCGAGTAGCACAGTTGTTTGTTTGTTTGTTTTTATTATTATTGTTGTTGTTATTTAAGCTGATCATTTTTATAGAGAGAATGTTGATAATAATCCAATTGCTTATGGTAACTGTAGAATGTCTTTAATATAAAAGTCCATCCATTTGTCTTCTGCATCAATTTTTCTTCAGTGTGATGCAGCTTGTCAGTTATCACTTCTTTTTCCTAGAATAAAGAAGAAGTGATGGCTGTAAGACTTCGAGAGGCTGACAGCATAGCAGCTGTGGCAGAGCTCCAGCAGCATATTGCAGAACTAGAAATCCAGGTAAGAATGAAAACAATTCCTCTTTTGTAACTTCCCTTCAGTTTTAAGTTAAAATGCTCAACATAGACATTGGTTTATGGAACTATACATTTAGAACTTTTTATTTGCAAACCATCTACTAAACTTTGCATAAGCAGCAACAGTATCCCTGATTAGTAGCTATCCAGCCATACAATGTTGATTGGAAAATAGCCTACCCATGCATAAGATTAGACACGAGTTGTTCGTTAATGACCATATGTTGCTGAATGATCACTACGTGGGAGCAGAAAGATGGTTAGTTACAGTATGTATGTTTCTTCTGCCATCTGGTGCTTGTGCACACCTTCTCAATCTCAGCTCAACTATATTAACCCTAGTTTTCCAATCATGTGTGAATATCATTACTGTGCTTCACCCATAATAGCTGTGGTTTATAGTGATTATACCTCGCTTCTACCCCAGAACCTTGTTTTTTTAAAAAGTTTATATGTGTACTCTTTGGGGCACCGATGGAAAGCTTTTTGTGGCCTCAGGATTTATTTTTAAAATTAAATCTGTGTTTGGACTGAGTCATTAGTTGAGTTTTATACTACAAGATGGGAATACACATTTGCTCAGACTTTGTACAAGCCTGTGAAATTGAGATAAGCACAACTGTGTGAGTGCATTGCAACAGCTTCCTAGATTAGGAAGCGTAACTGTCCAGTTTATAATATTTATAAACAGTTCATAGTAAATGGACTTGATTTGCTGAGCTATGTTGCTAGCTATGAAACTAACTCTCAAATAAAGCATTTGATTACAAGATACAATAGTAATATAGCAGTAAATAATACCAGAAAAATGAACTTTCTGTGAAGTTCTGTGTTTAAAGTATGCCCATTGTTCAAAGTAACTATCATACATTTTTACATAGGTCCATCTCTTTTAAGGCTGATTAGTATATTGATGGATCAGTTATGAATCAGGCTGTGCTTTTCTGCTTCAGGATAACTCTTAATTTAAGAATTCAGGAATTTCCCTTTCAAGTCAGAACTGGGCCACAACAGTAAGCTATTTTACAGTTTTCTGTGAAATGCCTTGGTGCGTGTGTAAGATGCATTTGGTATTAAACATGTACAGGTGTTTGGTTATTGCCACACCCACATTCTAAGTGAAATTACTTGACATACCAATTCCTAGATGAAATCACATTGGGGCCACTGTCAAGGAAATAAAAGCACTTTTCCAAAATAACACATGTTCTTATGTTTGGTTGACACATTCATTTATTCTGATGAATTCCACCAGAATTCTCAACGTTCTTTTTTATGTTCGTGTGTTGGTATCCTGCCTTTATTATTTTTACAAATAATTCAAGGCACCAAATATATCCAACACACATTTCTCCTATTTTTCTCACAACAACAATACTGTGAAGTGAGTTGGGCTGAGAGAGTGTGATTTGCCCAAGATCACCCAGCTGGCTTTCATGTCTAAGGTAAGATTAGAACTCAGTCTCCCAGTTTCTAGGCGTTTGCCTTAACCACTAGACCAAACTGGTTCTTCTGCTTTATAGATCTTTAGCCCATCCGAAAGCATTTAAATCTGTGTTAGGATCTCAGTGTAATCTTTTTGCATGAATAAATATTTTTATCAGAAGGTGGATTATATGTTAATGGTTAATGCTGATGATTAGTGCCCATGTTCCCCATATGTGACAAGATGATATTTTTGCCCTTGACATTAGAAAATATTAATATTTAACTGAGAAATCTATTTTCTTCTGGATGAAGAATATTATGAAACATTAATAACTTCAAAAAATCATTCAGCAATGAATGATTACTTATTGCCAAAAATAACTCTGTTACTTTACAAAATATGTCATTAAATTTCATGGAGTCTTCCTTGGTAAAAGCAGCAAACCATGATGATGTAATCATGGAAATCTCTGCAGTGACATCATGCAAATCTTACATTTATACACATGACATTATCACATGACATACTGACACCCATGGCGTTCACCCCTAGTGCTTCCTCCAGAGATAATGTGGGAACATCTTTGTTTAATATTAAGCCTCACAAAAACATTTTAAATGACTTGTATGTCTAAAAACAGAATTTCCATTTTCACTATTACAGGAAACTTTTAACATTCTCTAGCAGCATGATTTTTTTTTTTGAAAGTACAGAATGAATCATCATAGTCACAAAAAGGCCACAAATCTCCCACAACTGCCCTGATGAATAAACTTAATTAGTTTTTCAGTACAAAATGTCATTGCTCTATAGTAAAAGTTCAGGAGGCAGTGTGGGTTCGGGCAGGCTATTTCAAATATCCATAATACATTTCCCTCCCGTCCCCAAATAATTTTTTCCATACCTGAAACAACATAAGTATAAAGTAGAATGCAACATAAGAAAAGTCTATTATACTCCAGGAGTAATGGAGGTTTCTCTGATATTGAACTCTGTCAGTCTATCTATCTATCTGTCTGTCTGTCTGTCTATCTGTCTACATTAAAAAATTTTTAAAAAGTTAAGCCAAGAATAAAAAACAATAAAAATGGAGAGGAAAAGAATTGGAATTCAAATGATAATTTGCTAACATTTTGCAATAATGAATGTGGCAATCAATAATTTAATTAAATGTGTTTCGATTTGCCAGGCACCCCAGAGTTTTTAGAAAAAGCCAGGATTCTCCACTGATGATAAACAGTATTTGCTAACTCTTTAGAATCCCCTTATTTTGCAATTTCATTTTTAGCCTAACATTCAGTAACATTTTGAAGGAATTTGCATACATTACTAAAAGGATAATTGCTTTCGATCTCTATTGTATTTTTAATTAAATGAGAATTTTTTTTCAGGCATTATTTTTATTGTAATTGCTATTTCACAAGAAGAGTGTGTGCATATATGTATCTATCTCTAGATGTACTGTATAGTTTCAGGATTTTAGCCAATCTTTATTAACTGTTTTAAGTTAATAAACATTTGAAAAGTTTCAGGGGTTTACTATTGATTTTCCAGTAATTATGCCGTTATGCTGAGTGCCATCTATAGCGGTAGACATACTAGTTTGGAGTGTCGTATTCAAGTATGAATGTTATGTGAAAAACTGTCTAACTAGTACTTTCGTGAGATAACGCTTGCTTTAGTTTTTAAGGTTTGTGGCTTCCATAAATTGGTGAACACGTCCTTTTGAAACATTCTTATCTTTGAGCTATCTTTAATAATACTGTAATTTTAGTACTGCGTTTCCCGTTGAGAATGTACTTCTTTGTAAACCTAACACTTATTCATCATTTTCTTAATTCAATGGGATGTATTTGGATTCTACTTATGCTGATTGGCTTGTTCTGACTTCATTTCATATTATTTGCAGTAAATCTAATCAGATATAGTTTGGAATGCAAGTATTTGCTACATAGGAGTCAGATCCATATAGAAAGGCATACTTTGTGGGGTATACTTAGCTCATAATTTTTGTCTGTCTCAGTGGAATGGCTAACTTGAAAATAGATTGGCAATTCTTTTGTCTCTTTAGGGTACTTTCATATGGACTTAATGAAATGGCAACAGGAAAATAAATTGCAACAATGTGTAGCTGCCCATTTAATCATTTGTATGGAAGGCTAATCATATATAGCTGGCTGACACCTGCTCTGAATCCACTTTGGAAAATACTGTATTAAATCAAACTTGCCAATAAAAGTTTTGGATCTGATGCGATGTACTTATCTCCTTTTCCTGAACAGAAAGAAGAGGGGAAAATTCAAGGGCAACTTAATAATTCCGATTCTACTCAGTATATTAGAGAACTGAAAGATCAGATTGCAGAGTTGAATCATGAGGTAAGTTACCATTTTTGCTCACTTAAATTCCTTTTCTGAGACTTGAGCTTGTACTTTTGTTTTCTTCTTTTTGCTGACTCCAAATGACTTGCTCTTTCAGAATTATTACATTTTTCATTTAGTCAGAAGAAAATACTAAACATGGATAATTTTGCTTTGCGACATATGAAGAAATGTCTTTTTGATAAAATTAACTTGACTAGGCTTGTACTTATTTGTAAAAATTCTATACCGCTTCTTTAGACTTTTATTGTTTTTTCATCAATAATGCTGTGGCAGCTGACTTTTAAAACTTGGTTTTAAAATTGTCCTCTTTCTGAGAGCAAAATTCATAGAAGTATAGGCCTTTATGATAAGTGCTACTTTCAGCTTAATTGATAGTATCATTTTAGTCAACTGGAAATATTTAACTAATGCAGCAATAAAATATTGAAAAGTATGGACATTTGAATTTAAGTCGTAATAAGTAGTGAATGGTAAGGGACCAGAATATTACTCTAGCTATTTTTGTGGAAGCTGTTATCTTTTCACATATTATAATCCTGGTGTGCATTTAAAAAAATCAGATAAAAGAATATAAAATACCTAGACTTTTTATAAGTTGCCCAACATTAGAAAGCTTATTTTGACTTTAGCCAAAGTATTACCCATAATCATTTCGGTACTTTTTTTTATTCATTTGGGAGAAATTGTATGGAACCATCTTATAAATTAATCTGTAGTCCAGCTACAAACATGCTTTACTATTTATTAATCAAAATTATGTGGCTGCCTCTCTGTTCAATGAAACTTTGGACAGCAAATAGAATAAAAACATAATCCATAACCACCACCCCCCATCATTGAGAAACAGTGGTCATGGTGTAAATTCAGATGCATGTCTGAAAAGAACTTTCATCATTCTACTTCTGCACTCTCTTTAGATGTTCTTATTTTGAACAGAATATGCATTGCAGCATGTATCCAGGCAAAATAGTATGTCAGTTTGTGGTTAGAAAAGGGTCTCTTATCAATATTAACTAGAACTTTTTATTAATATTCTTTGGGAGATTTTATAGAAAGGTCCAAAATAAAAGAGGGGTTAGTCTTTTTTAAATATCAGTCAATTTGGGTTATTTATGCTTGGAAATAATTGAATAATTAACTATCTAGTGTCTTTGTTCTTGGAAATAATTCCACTCTTTAGTGGGGCTTGCTGTTTGGCATGTATGCCTGGATTTTAGCATTGATTAACTGTTTGTGCCATTAAAGTTCTGTTTCTGTCACACACCTTTTGGCAAAAAGCATTGTTTTTACCAATTGCTGACCGACTTTTCCTCCTTTGATTACTTGGAAGGATGATAGCATGAGTATAACAATTTGACGTGGAAATCATTTCCCCCTCTTTAAAAAGAAATTTAAAAAGTTTATTTCATAAAACATATTATTTATCTAGCACCCCTCCGGGCCCCCGGAGCGGGGTGTGGGAATACCTATTCCCACAACGTTAGGGAATGGCAGCAGATGCTCGAACAGAGGGCCGTATCAGTACCCGGGAGTGCGTCCCCGCTGTCTTCAAGCAGTGATGCGCTCCGACCCTCTGGTTTCGTCCCGTGGTCCTGGGAACAGGGATGAGCAGCCACCCGAGCTCAGGCTTGTGTATTTCAATGCCAGGTCCGTAGTTAATAAGGCTCCGCTCATCCGTGATCTGGTTGAGGAGGAGCATGCGGACCTGGCTTGCATCACGCAAACCTGGTTGGGCCCAGAGGGAGGTGTCCCCCTGGTTGATATTTGCCCACCGAGTTTCCGGGTGCTGCACCGGCCTCGGGCTCAGGGTAGGGGCGGGGGTGTGGCGGTAGTCGTGAGGGAGACCTTATGTCCGCGGGAGGCCACCGTTGTCCAAATAGCCGGGTGTGAGTCTCTCCTCGTGAGATGTGGCCCTAGGGCTCAGTTGGGCTTGCTGCTTGTGTACCTTTCGCCTAGTCGCATAGCAGCAGCCCTGCCTGAGCTTCTCGATATCCTCTCGGGGTTGATGATTGAGTTCCCCAGATTTATAATTTTGGGTGACTTCAATCTGCCATCCCTGGGGGGATCATCTGAGTTAGCTCGGGAGTTCATGGCTTCCATGACGGCAATGGACCTGACACAAGTAATTCAGGGCCCGACTCATGGGGGGGGTCACACGCTCGATTTGATTTTTCTATCTGGCTGGTGGTTGGATGATCTGGGTGGGGGCTCTCCAATTGTTACACCCCTGTCATGGACCGATCATCTCCTGCGGCTGGTCTTCCATTTTGCCAACCCCCGTCGTGGGGCTGTTGAACCAACTAGATGGTTCCCCCCCCAGGCACCTAATGGACCCTGAGCGGTTCCAGGCGCTTGGGTCCCCACCTGCCGCCTTAGTTCACAGCTCGACCGAGGCCCTAGTGGAAGCCTGGGAAAAGGCAGCCACTGAGGCACTCAACCAAGTTGTACCCATGCAGCCCCTGACCCGGTGCAGATCCCAGTAGGCTCCGTGGTTCTCCACGGAGCTCCGGGAGATGAAGCGTCGGAGACGGGGCCTAGAGAGCTGTTGGAGGTCTAGCCGGTCTGAATCCGACCGATTGCGACTAAGGTCCTTTACAAGGACTTACCTCGCGGTGATGAGGATAGCGAGGTCAAACTACTTTGCTGCCCTCATCGCGTCCGCAGATAATCGCCCGGCTGCCCTCCTGAATCAGAAGGTGAGGGAGGAGCCCTTGCAGGGTCGTGCCGAGGAGTTTAGCCAGCATCTGTCGGACAAAATCGCTTGGATCCGGACCGGTCTGGCCTCCGACTGGGCAGAGTCTGACAGTGAGAACATGGGTGATCTTGTCGATGTCATCTGGGAGGAGTTCGACCCTGTGACTCCGCAAGAGGTGGACAGGATTATGAGGAGGCTGAGCTCCACCACCTGTTTATTGGACCCGTGCCCCTCCTGGCTGGTTTATTCGGCTCGGGAGGGGACACGAGGCTGGCTCCAGGCAGTGATAACTGCTTCTCTAAATGAGGGTAGTTTTTCCGCCGCCCTGAAGGAGGCGGTGGTGAGACCCCTCCTCAAGACGCCTGCCCTGGACCCAGCTGTTTTAAACAACTTTCGACCAGTCTCCAACCTTCGCTTTCTTGCGAAGGTTGTTGAGAATGTGGTGGCCCATCAGCTTCCTCTGTTCCTGGAGGAAGCTGATTATCTAGACCCGTACCAATCGGGCTTCAGGCCCGGGTACAGCACAGAGACGGCATTGGTCGCGCTGGTGAATGATCTCTGGTGGGCTCGGGACAGGGGTTGTTCCTCTGTCCTAGTCCTATTAGACCTCAGCGGCTTTTGATACCATCGACCATGGTATCTTACTGTGGCATCTTCGGGGGTTGGGAGTGGGAGGCACCGTTTTACGGTGGTTCTCCTCCTACCTCCTGGGACGTTCGCAGTCGGTGTTGGCAGGAGGGCAGAGGTCGGCCTCGAGGCCTCTTGTTTGTGGAGTGCCTCAGGGGTCGGTCCTCTTGCCTCTCCTGTTCAACATCTATATGAAGCCGCTGGGTGAGATCATTCGTGGTTTTGGGGTTGGGTATCATCAATATGCTGATGATACCCAGCTTTTTATCTCCACCCCAAACTACCCCAGTGATGCCCTCTCCGTGAAGTCCTGTTGCCTGGAGGCGGTCTGGGTCTGGATGGGGAGGAACAGGCTTCGGCTCAACCCTGACAAGACTGAGTGGCTGTGTGTGCCAGCGTCTCGGGAAATTCAGAATATTCCATCGTTAATTATGGGGTGTGAGATATTACCCCCCGTAGATAGGGCTCATAACTTGGGTGTCCTCCTAGATTCACAGCTCTCCTTGGATGATCATATAGGAGCTGTGACTAGGGGGGCCTTCGCTCAGGTTCGCCTGGTGCGTCAGTTGCGGCCCTATCTAGACCGGGATGCCTTGCGCACAGTCACTCATGCACTCGTGGCCTCCCGTTTGGACTACTGCAATGCTCTCTACATGGGGCTGCCCTTGAGGACTACTCGGAGGCTCCAGCTGGTGCAGAATGCAGCCGCGCGAGTGGTGGTGGGGGCTTCCCGATACTCCCATGTAACACCTCTACTCCGTGAGCTGCATTGGCTTCCGGTTGTCCTCCGGGTAAGATTCAAGGTGCTGGTTACGACCTATAAAGCCCTCAATGGCTTGGGTCCTGGTTACTTACGGGAGCACCTGCTGCCGGCATCAACTTCCCTTCGTCCAGTGCGCTCCCACAGAGAGGGCCTCCTTAGGGTGCCGTCGGTCAAAGAGTGTCGACTGGCGGCCCCCAGGGGGAGGGCGTTCTCTGTGGGCGCGCCAGACCTTTGGAACCGTTTACCGGTGGAGCTCCGGAGGGCTCCCGACCTTCGCTCCTTCCGACGTGACCTAAAAACATATTTATTTGAACAAGCCGGCCTGGTCTGATGGGTTTAGGGGTATTTTAACATTTTGTATTAATCTATTGAATTGGGCTATTGTATTTAATATTTCTTTTAATTTTTATATATTGTATTTTATTGTATTGCCCTGTACACCGCCCTGAGTCCTTCGGGAGAAGGGCGGTATAAAAATTAAATTATTATTATTATTATTATTATTATTATTATTATTATTATTATTATTATTATTATTATTATTATTATTATTATTATTGTATATTGTATGTGTAGCAGCCCTACCTTTTGTGAAGAGGCAGACATATATAGATTGTCTTTGGAAATTAATAATAAGATGTACTATGGGGGAACCTTGCAGCTTGACATAACATTTTCTTTCATATGGATTTAATTCCTCTAATAGTAAATCTTCACAAAATTTTAGTTCAGTGAAAACCAGATTTTATAGATTGTGACTTAAATAAACATATTATGTTTGCTGAATGCGGTATGAAAACCGGATTTCATCAGTACAGAGGTCTTATTTGTAGAATGAGGTATCTAAATTTCTGAGTAATCAATACAGTGGTACCTTGGTACTTGACTGCTTCAAAACGTGTCGAATTTGGTACTCAGCGCCTTTTGACGTGAAAATATTTTCCCAGTACTTGTTCATTTGGTTTTCGGCGCACTGCAGTAGGAAGAGGGGGACAGCCACGGAGAACAAACAGGAAGTCAGCCATGTTGAAAAGATCACTGCAAAAAGAAATGGGGGACAACTGCAGAGGGCAAACAGGAAGTCAGCCAAGCTGGCAAGGTCGCTGATATAGAAAGAGGGGGACAGACAGAAAGTTCTTCCCAACCAAAATAAAGGATCACATAGTAAGTCACGTGGTTTGTTTGGTACTCGTTTTTAGTACTCATCGCGCCTCCCAGAAACAATGAGTACCGAGGTACCACTATAGAAAGGAAACAATTATTTCCTTCCTTTCCCCAACTTTGGCCATGGTTTTCAAAACATTCATAGATATCTAATTTGTCATCTTCCTTTAAGACACACAAAATGACTACAGTTTTTTATAAATATAGGAACCAGGTTGGTATTCATAGATGGTTATGTAGTTGTATGGAAAATAAATATGAGCTTTTCTAGTGTAAGTCTGTATGTATGCACCTCAAATGTTTCTCCTCGAGAAAGGAATTGGAAACATAATTGTTAATCTTAAAGTCATTGTTATATCAACTAACTTAGCAAATTGGGTGTTAATAGGTACAAAGTAATGTTAGGTAGCAGTAAAGACTTTGCCAAAACTCTGGGGAAAAACAAGCAAATACTTAAACAGTATATTATCCATTTCAGAAAATTGCTTCTGTTCAAGTCAGTATTCTTGAAGTCATCTCCCATCTATAAGTATTGTCAGGCCTCATCTTACTGGTATATTGAACCTAGCCAAGGCCAGCCAGGTGTTACCACATGCTGAGGCATGAAGGCAGCATGGATAGATGAAATAACTGAAATATCTGTGGATTTGAAACTGTCGAAACAAACTTATATTGCTTGCTTTTCCAGTATTCATAAATGCCACAATATATCAAACTACGTAGTGTACTATAGCATAAACCACAGTGCCTGCATTTCATTAGTTGGGAATCTTTGCAAAGCGACTTTCTAAAAGGATTGGTTTAATGACCTGCATCTATACCTGGGCAGTCATTTTTTTGACTGTAAGTAGATGCTGTAAGTAACAGTGTTCTGTGCGCCTTTGGCGTCTAGTCATGCTGGCCACATGACCATGGAGACGTCCTTGGACAAGCGCTGGCTCTTCGGCTTTGAAACGGAGATGAGCACCGGCCCCTAGAGTCGGAAACGACTAGCACGCATGTGCGGGGGAACCTTTACCTTTACCTTTACCTTTAGATGCTGCTAACTATCATAAGTGTTAACATGAGTCAGCTTGATACAAAAACAGGCTTCTTCAGGAAGATAAATTGATTCAGTTGGCTCTTGAAAAGATTGAGTCCAAACTACAGATATATTTATTATTATTTTCTTATTTGTACTATTTCTTTATTTTATCAGTTGCTTTAACTAGAGTTAGTGGCATTTACATATATTCTGCATTCCTGAACAGTTGTTTTGGCTTCCTGTTGGATACTCCAAGGAACAAATGTGTCATGTAGATTAGAGGAGTGGTATATAAGGTTAGAATTGATAAGGTTACACTGGCAGACCACAAAGTTTCTTGGGAAGTAGAAGGAAGAAATAGTGGTTTCCAGTTATAAAATGAAGAAAAATCCTGGATTTGCAGGTTGTGTGTGACTGTTGCATTATGAAGTGTTTTTAGATACTCTCCTTTTTTTTATTCTCAGGCAATAATTTCTCTGTATGGTAATAGCAGTCGGCTTCTACGCAGGAAACCCATTAGCAATACCATATCTGATTTGTAATGCCAACCATCTCCTCTATCAGATATTTTTGTTCTGTGCCATTGCTTTGTGTAACTTATTTCTGCCTTCTGTTTTACATGTTCCTCAATTTCAAGTATCGTTAGCCTTTTTTAAAAAAAGGCACTTTTCTATAAAAAAAAAATATGAGATTGATATATAGGTAGTCCTCAATCTAAGACTATAGCGGAGCCTGCCAATTACAATTAATTTAATAATTTAATAATTTGATTTCTATACCGCCCTTCTCCCGAAGGACTCAGGGCGGTGAACAGGGCAATACATAATAAAAATCAGATACAAAAATTAAAAAACCATTAAAAAACCATTAAACATCATGCCCATAAAATCAATACATATTAAGTTAAAAACTAATTTTAAAAACCCAACCCAACCCCATCCCGTCAGACCAGGCCAGCTTGTTCGAAAAAGAATGTTTTAAGATCGCGCCGGAAGGAGCGAAGGTCGGGGGCCGTCCGGAGCTCAACCGGTAAGCTGTTCCAAAGGTCTGGCGCGCCCACAGAGAACGCTCTCCCCCTGGGGGTCACCAATCGGCATTCTTTGATCGGCGGCACCCTGAGGAGGCCCTCTCTGTGGGAGCGCACTGGACGGAGGGAAGTTGACGCCGGTCGCAGGTGTTGCCGTAGGTAATCCGGACCCATGCCATGAAGGGCTTTGTACGTCATAACTAACACCTTGAACCTCACCCGGAGAGCAACCGGTAGCCAATGCAGCTCGCGGAGCAGAGGTGTAACATGGGAGTATCGGGAAACTCCCAAGACGACTCGCGCGGCTGCATTCTGCACCAGCTGGAGTCTCCGGGTGGACCTCAAGGGCAGCCCCATGTAGAGAGCATTACAGTAGTCTAGACGAGAGGTCACGAGCGCATGAGTGACTGTGCGCAAGGCATCCCGGTCTAGATAGGGCCGCAACTGGCGCACCAGGCGAACCTGGGCAAAGGGCCCCCTAGTCACAGCTCCAATATGCTCTTCCAAAGAGAGCTGTGAATCTAGAAGGACCCCCAAGTTGCGGGCCCTATCTACGGGGGGTAATAGCTCACCCCCCATGGCCAATGATGGGATAATCGGAATTTCCCGGGATGCCGGCACGAACAGCCACTCAGTCTTGTCAGGGTTGAGTCGAAGCCTGTTCCTCCCCATCCAGACCCGGACCCCCTCCAGGCAACGGGACATCACGTCGAGGGCATCGCTGGGGTGGTTTGGGGTAGAAATAAAAAGTTGGGTATCATCAGCATATTGGTGATACCCAACTCCAAAACCACGAATGATCTCACCCAGCGGCTTCATATAGATGTTGAACAGGAGAGGCGAGAGAACCGACCCCTGAGGAACTCCACAAATGAGAGGTCTCAGGGTCGATCTCTGCCCCCCTGCCAACACCGACTGTGAACGTCCCAGGAGGTAGGAGGAGAACCACTGGAGAACCGTGCCTCCCACTCCTAACCCCCTGAGACGTCGCAGCAGGATACCATGGTCGATGGTATCGAAAGCCGCTGAGAGGTCTAAAAGGACTAGGACAGAGGAACAACCCCTGTCCTGAGCCCGCCAGAGATCATTCACCAGCGCGACCAATGCCGTCTCCGTGCTGTACCCGGGCCTGAAACCCGATTGGTACGGGTCTAGGTAGTCAGCTTCCTCCAAGAACAAAGGGAGCTGATGCGCCACCACGCTCTCAACAACCTTCGCTAAAAAGCGAAGGTTGGAGACCGGACGATAGTTGTTTAAAATTGCTGGGTCCAAGGCAGGTTTCTTGAGGAGGGGTCTCACCACCGCCTCCTTCAAGGCGGCGGGAAAACTACCCTGACTCAAAGAAGCAGTAATCATTGCCTGGAGCCAGCCTCGTGTCCCCTCCCGGGCTGCATAAGTCAGCCAGGAGGGGCACGGGTTCAACAAACATGTGGTGGAGCTCAGCTTCCTCATGATCTTGTCCACTTCTTCAGGGGTCACAGGATCGAACTCTTCCCAGATTAAATCGACAAGACCGCCCGTATCCTCTTCGTCAGACTCTGCCCAGTCGGAGTCCAAACCGGTCCGGATCCGAGCGATTTTGTCCGACAGAAATCGACTAAACTCCTCGGCTCGACCCTGCAAGGGTTCCTCCCTCACCTCCTGATTAAGGAGAGAGCGAGTCACCCTAAACAGGGCGGCCGGGCGATTATCTGCGGACGCAATGAGGGTGGCAAAGTGGTTAGACCTAGCCACCCTCAATGCTGCGAGATAAGTTCTCGTAAGTCACAATGGTCATAAAAGCAGGGCATCATGTGTCTGCCCTCATTTTATACCTTTTTTGTGGCAGTCTTTAATTGAAATTACCTTGTTTATTAACCAAATCCATGGTTGTTAAGTGAACTCTACACATGTTAAGTAAACCCATTTTTTGCTTTTGGGCATTTTTGCTGGGGGAAAAAATAATTGTTTTTCAGCAAAAAAAAATAATGCAAACCACGGTCACATGACCACAGGATACTGCAAGCAGCTATAATTGCAGGTCAATTTGGTGGGCACCCAAAATGCTGTCATGTGACTATGGGAGGTGGCATCCATGGGAACTTAGGAACTGGGTCATAATTACCTTTTGGAGTATTTGTCATATCTTTGCATAGTCATTAAGTCAAGGGCTACCGAGTAATACCCTATTTTTAAAATAAATTCATATCTGTAGGTATGTTACGTTTAACTGTTGTGAAGCATAGTTGAAGGATATTAATCTTATGTGACCTTTTGATATTTCACCGCTGCAAGCAATAAGCCTAGATTTTTTTTTAAAAAAGTTTTTAGTTTATTGTAACTTTATCCTTTGGATTGTGGATCTTCAAGTAAACAAAATCTAGAGCCAGAATTGTTCAGATACAGGTTATCCTACTGGTAAGGAAATGTTTAGCTGAAAAACATTTGATTGATATCTTTAATGGAAGGTTTTCAATCATTGCAGATCATAAAATACCTGCAGAAATTATTTAGATAGGGGATCTCTTTTCTGAAACTATCTCACTTTCTTTTCTTAAACTTGAAAACTAAAAATTATTTCTTCCTATTCCCAATGAACCTTGTGCTATCACTCATCTGATGTTTCTCTCCTGATGCAGTTGGTAAAATATTCTGATAGATCTGCTATCTCTTGTTACGATCATGTTTATGTTGAAACAAAATGGGCTTAATACAGAGCAAATATTCTACTTTTAGACAATTGTAAATGCTAAATAATTACTTTGATAAATTATTCAGACTAAATAACAAAATAGGGATTCTCGGGTAGTGCTAAAAAATAGGATTATGTGAAATTTATGTTCTTAAAACCACAAAAATCAGTTGTTTTTATTTGTGTTTTAGTTCCATTACAACTGAATAACATCGTATGACTACCTAGGAAAAGATCCAAAAACAAATTGTTGATCCAGAAATAAAATAACCAAGTTGTTAATAGGAGATTCGTGTGACCCAATTATTACACCGAGTGCACTGTTGGCTTCCATCCTTTACTTAGTCTCAGTACAAAGTATTGTGGATAATCTTTGAAGAAATGGTTTGGAACCTGGCTGTTAATATAATTTGGTATCTGAGCCTGCCTGTTTTCTAAGCATTTCTCCTCATCAGATCCTGCAAGAGAGTCACAATATGGGTCCCATCTGTTAAAGAGTGCTATCTGGCAGGGCCCAGAAAGAGATTTTTTTTCCTTCTGAGGTGCCTGTTCTTTGGAGCATCACCATATGGAAGATTAGATTAGCCACAACCTGGTGGCTTTCAGACATCTTTCAAAACCTTGTTATGCCATCAGAGATGTGACGGAGCCCTTGGGACGATTATGTTGATGGCTTGGATGGATTTGTTAATTTCTAAGTTTTTAACTGCTATTCATTGCCCAAAGTCGTGAAGTTGAGCTAGATGGTCATATAAACCTAAATAAATAATACAAACTTTTGACATTTACACACAGAGTTTGGAATGATGATAAAACACAACACTGTCTAAAGTTCTTCTGCTTCATGATCTTCTGACACCAAAGAGAGAGGAAAAATATGTTTTCAGATTTAAAATGTGAGTGTTCCAACTTGTGGCAAAAGCTTTCAGAACAATAAATCATGTGCTTTCCTTGTACGGTATCTCACAGATGCAGTAAGACAAGACCACACCACCAGATTTGTCCTCCCACAACAGCAAAGTTATTGGACAACTAAAAGTTGCTGTTTTTGTTATTACGTGTCAGATTCTCAGCATCTATGCTGGTGGAGTCTAGATTTTTAGCGATTGTGGTCAGTCTGAGGAAACTGTGATGCGATAAGATAGCATTTGTGAGGTCATGTGGTTAGCAAATACCCAATCTAACATAGCAGCTTTATGGACCCTCAGTTTTAAAGTCACTTTATTCACTCTGATATGCTGAAGAGTGTATCTACTCTTGAAAAACAGAACTACTGTTCATGCTAGATAGCTATTAAACGTGAGGGCCTTATTGCATTTTTTTTAAAGTGTCTCCCTTTTTATGCCATTTTTAGGGCCTCAGATTCCGTTCAAAAGACAAATTTCAGGAAAGAAGGGAATGAGGGCATAGTACCCTGTCGGCAACTTGCAACAGCCATATCCTTTTTTTTTAGGGATTACATGGCTGCTACAGGGAGATTTCCATTGTAACAGGATGATGCTGGAAACAGATGTAGCTCTTTTAATAAATCAGAGACAGGAACTGAGTTTGTCGCATTGTGCGTTTTGAAGCACTTCTTCCAAATTAAATCCAAAATCATGTTATTTTCTAACTTACCCCAGAATTTTCTGAAAGGTGTAACCTACAAATTTAATACTTGCATGTTGCAGATTTTACCACTCTGTGTTGAAGATAATTAGAAACTTTTAATTTAGTTGAATCAGAATAGAGTTGGAAGGGACCTTTGAGGTCTTCTAGTCCAGCCCCCTGCTCAAGCAGGAGGACCACCTATACCATTTCAGATAAGTGACTGTCCGTCTCTTCTTAAAAACTTCCAGTGATGTAGCACCTACAACTTCTGAAGGCAAACTGTTCCACTGGTTAATTGTCCTCGCTGTTAGGAAGTTTCTCCTTAATCCAGGTTGCTTCTCTCTGATCAGTTTCCAACCACTGTTTCCTCTGTTGCTTTGGAAAATAAGTTAACCCCTCTTCTTTGTGGCAGCTGCTCAAATACTGGGATACGGCTAACATGTCACCCCTAATTGTTTTTTATCTAAACTAGCCAAACCCAAAGCCTGCAACTGTTTTTGTCTCTAGGCCTTTAATTAGTAGTGGTTTAGTTGCTCTTCTTTGCACTTTTTCCAGAGTCTCAACATCTTCTTTGTAATGTGGTGACCAAAACTGGATGCAGTATTCCAGGAGTGACTTTACTAAGGATTTATAAAGCGATACTAATACTTCACGTGATTTTGATTCTATGCCTCTGTTAATGGAACCAAGGATTGTACTAGCTTTTTTATTTATATCCAGCTGTTGTTGTTGTTAGCTGCGAAGTCGTGTCCAACCCATCGCAACCCTATGGACAACGTTCCTCCAGGCCTTCCTATCCTCTACCATCTTCTGGAGTCCATTTTGGCTCACGCCTACTGCTTCAGTGACTCCATCCAGCCACCTCATTCTCTGTCGTCCCCGTCTTCTCTTGCCCTATATTCCTTCTCATTAGGTGGCCAAAGTATTTGAGTTTCAACTTCAGGATCTGGCCTTCTAAAGAGCAGTCAGGGTTGATCTCCTCTAGGACTGACCGGTTTGATCGCCTTGCAGTCCGAGGGACTCGCAGGAGTCTTCTCCAGCACCATAGTTCAAAGGCCTCAATTCTTTGCTGCTCAGCCTTTTTTATGGTCCAACTAGAGATGAATAAATTAATCTTGGAACCTCATTGAGGTAAGGAACAGAGGAATGACTTTTTGAAACCTGTATTGTCAATATTTACATTTTAGTAGAAAAATTTAGTAGAGAAAATAATACTGACTAGGAATCGTAAGTAAATATAAGTAAATTATAATTCAACTCAAGTAGAGTGAAAAATTTCCTTTTTCAATCTGACTTAATGAGGCCGTAACTCAGACATGTCAAACACAAGGCCCGGGGGCCGGATCCGGCCCGCGAAGTGGTTCCATGTGGCCCACGAAGCCATTCTGGAAACAGTGAGGGAACGGCCCCCACTGCCTTGGCCCTGGCCCAGAGACCCTCCTTCTGCCAGAGACCCTCAGATCTGTCCCACTCTTGCCCAGGCCCCCATAGGCACCCTTGATGCAAACGATATAGAGCTGGCCATGCCCACCCAGTAGGCCATACGCACTCTAGCCACGCCCACCCAGTAGGCCACGCCCACCCTGGCCATACCCACCCGGCCCCTTGAGGGCAACCGCAATGCTGATGCGGCCCTCAATGAAATTGAGTTTGACACTCTGCCGTAACTGATCTCTTAAGCAATCTTTCATTTTACACCTCTTTATTATTTTTCAATATATCTTCAGTTTCTTTAAAATTAATGATGGCTACTGAGGATTATCATGTTATGTTGAAGTTAACTTCTTATGAATTTGAATCCTGTACTTGCTACTATCAGCGTAAGTCTTTCAAACCTGCTAAATCAGCAGTCCCCAACCTTTGCGGCTTGGTGGCCCAGCTGAGGGAGGGAGAGGGGAACGTAGCCTCATGAGCAGCAGGCTGGCACGCACCTGTATGCAAGCGTTGACTCGCGTGAGCGGCACACCAACATGCATGTGTGCACAGCTCAACGTGCACAAATTGACCTGTGCGTGCGTGTGTGCTGGCCGACTGCTCACGTGGTCTGCTTGCGAATAGGCCACAGCCCGATAGTGGGGCACGGCCTAGGGGTCAGGGACCCCTGTGCTAAATAAAATGGCGCTAGGATCTGTTTTGCAATAAGCAAAGTTGCTTATAGAATTGAGTTTGAAACATGTTCTTCTGATTGCATGCTATCGTTTCAATCACATAATTTCTTTTAAGATTTCAAAACTTTTGATTATATGGTATTAGCACAGTGATCAAAAAGTTCATGAACCCTCCTTGATCAAGTTATTGGTTTCCTGTTCTGACTTACTTGAAATCTTTTGGTCTCAATGTATCACAAGTTTTAATCTTTGTCAACCTAGCACTACAATATCTTAGTGTTAAAAATCTTTTTTTCCGGTTTGCTGTTTAGCTTTAGATAAGTGATAAAGTTACAAAACCTACTCCCATGACTTTTTAGAAAAATCTTATCCAGATATTTAGAATATAAATATATACTCAGAATTAAGATACACATAACTTTAGTTTTCCATCCAATTACCTAGGTATTTCTGTAAAAGTGAAGTGTCATAACACGCTCAGCTCTAACAAAACTGCATCGTAATAGTATGTGGACATTTGAACCATTTACAAATATTCAGGTTTTATGTTTATAGCGCTTACCTGAAAGAAAAGCATTTTCCACCACCCCCAAAATTAATAAAATCCTCCCTCTCTCCTACCCTATGCCTACCCGCATCTTACGTTTATTGTCGTATTGTTGGGAAATCTAAATTGACTATTCCCTTTTAAAGGTGAATTATTTGGGAAGAAAGATGTTCTTTATTTCAGATAAATGAAGTAATTATAAATGGCTCATGTATGCGTGAATTGATTCTGGATCTCATTTGTATGACATATGCCATGAGAATTAATCATTACTAAGCGTATTTCTTACATTTTCTTAGATCATGTGGTATAATAGTTTCCCTTACGAGATACGGCGTGGGCTAATGAAAATTAAACTGTTACACAAGCCATTCATTCTCCAGTCCTGTTGCCTGTACATGAAAAGTTTCTTAGCAAAATAGCATGATGACCTATGCTAATACAATTTTAGTAATATAATCTTTCTCTACCCACCATGCACAGCACTGGAAAATACAGGTAGTTCTCACTTACTGACTGCTCATTTAGCAGCCATTCAAAGTTATGACAGCACGGAATAATGAGACATAACGAACAGTCCTTGCAGTTGCAGCCATCACAGTATCCCCATTGTCATGTGACTATGATTCAAGTTTGTAGCGACGAGCACGCATTTAGGATATGTTGCAGTTGGTGGTCACATGATCTCCCATTTGTAACGTTCACAACAAGCAAAGACAATGGGAAAAATGGCAGGCCATTGCAAATCATGGTCACATCGTATCATGCCTAATAATTACAGGTAATTCACTTAATGATCACAGCCAGAACCGACATCATAAGATAGGCACAGTCATGTGATGTTTCACTTTATGGCCATGCTGCTTAGCGACAGAATTGCTGGTCTAAATCATGATCAGTAAGTGAGGACTACCTGTATCTCAACATGGTTACCTACCTCACTGGAGAAATAAGTATAGACCAAAACCAAAGAGCTCACCACAAGATACAAGATAGGCTAATTATGGTAAGCAATGGCTAACAGAAGGAGTCCATCAGCACCTTTTCAGATTTACAATTTCAGATTATTTGACCCTAATAAAAGTTTGATTTGATTGGAGATTAACAACTTGTTATTAAAAGGCATAAGCACATGATGAATGAGCACATGATAGTTAAGCACATGATAGCTTAAGCACATGATGCATAAGCACATGATAGTTCACAAACCCAGATTGCCTTTCAATAAAGTTTGTCAGTCTAAAAGGTTTTAATGGGCTCCTTCTGATTGATCAGGTTATTATTATTATTTTTTTGTACTTCTGATGCCAACTCAGGTAAGGCCAATGTCTTATCTCTCGGTAATAATAGTAGGCTTCCTAATTGTGTTGCTACCAAGAGAAACAAGCTGTGAAAGTAAACTTTGCATGCAAACTGTAAGTTAAGAAAAAAAGATTACACAGACATACAACTTGCATATTGCATAGCTTGCACAGTGCAGATGAATAAAAGTATGTTTTGAGTTATGTCATCTGTGCTCAACACTTTCAAACTCTGGAAGAGAAATATCACCGTTTCACAATTAGAGAACCAAAAGATTTATGATGCAATGGATCTCTAACTGGAATTTGTGTTGCCTACATTTTAACTTTAAAGTAACCAGTGTGCCTCAGAGGAACAAAAGCTGTAAATAATTCCAGAGTGTATATTTTCTGGTTTTGGACATAAGAGAAGTTGGTGGAAACATCTCAGACAGTAGTTTAAATTCTAAACCTATAAAATCACAGATCTGGGACAATTCTTAGCACCATCAGTAAGGTACAGTTCCAATTATAATAGAGGTAACAGTTCTTTCATATTCTTGGAAATTTCTGTACAGCAATATATTCTTTCTGGTGTTGTTTAAGTGAAAGAAATCCTTTAACTAAGGAATTTTTGTAATTATGCTGCATTTCTTCTCCAAATAACACACTGGCCAGTGATAATATCTGAAATGGCTGGCTGCCTTGATTTGTTGCATTTAAAATTGAGATTAAAATGGTTTAATACTTCTAATTTTTTCTCTGCTGTCTTTTTCTTCTTGCTTATGTTTGGGTGTAACAGTCAACTACAGGTAAGAGCATGTTGTGAAAAAGTTCAGTATGATTTTTTGTCTTTTGGAGCATGGCTATGTTGTGTTCTCAAGAAGATAACCAGGGTCAGTGTGGCAGATGTGGGTTTGTGGGTCCTTTGGTTCATTTCTTAATTCTGCTTTTTTTCAAGGTGCCTGGAGACATTGCTAGGGAAATCAGTTGCAATCACTACTAACATTATTTAAGCTAAAGATAGTTGGGGTAATAGCCTGTAGTTTTGACAGACTAGCTTTCTGATACTTAACTTCAGGCAATCCAGTTGAGTGGCAGCATCTGGTGAACACTGGCTGATCATAAAAAGCTAAGCACTGTGGGATCAGACTTGGTTACTACGTAGGTCAGAGACCATTATGGAATCCCAATGCTGGAGGCTAAATTGAGAAGCTTTGAAAAAAATCAGAAAGAAGAGATGACAAATCAGTTGCATACATTGCCAGGAAAGCTACCTAGACATATGTATGAAGTCACTCAGAATTAAGCTTGACAAAAAAAAGAGACTTGACTGGTTAATCTTACTATTTCCTTATCTACACAGTCTGGATCATCCCTTTTATTTCAAAAGTATATGTTCTGTCACACAGTACTTATAATCTTATCGCCCATCGCTTTGGATGTGAAATTCAGATTTATACTATCACTGCAAGAGCAAGAATTCTGTCCAATAGTAGCTTTCTGAAATATCCAAATATTCTTCCTTAGTTATTCCACAGCCCACATTTCTTCCAAATATTTTTTTTAAAGCATAGCTTTCTTCCAATTCTCGTTCTCTTTCGTTTTCCCTTTCTAAAAGCAAAGCTATGAAGTGTATTTCTTCAGCTATTGGTGCAGAAAACATTTCTATTCTTTTGCCATGCTTTCTCCAGAATGGGATATCTTTCCCTCCCCGCCGTTACCTTAAGGTGATCTCTTAGGTGTACATTACTATCCTGGAAAGGATGACTTGTATGTCCATCTGTTGAGCCACAATTAACATTTGAAAGATCCAAAGTCAATAAGACTTTTTAAAGACATGTTAACACTCAGCATCCGGTCAACTTTTTTTTTTAATTGAAAAGTTTTACAATACATTTTTGAATACAAAAAAAACCCCTCCTCCTCCTCCCCTCTCCCCAACCCCCCCTCCCCTCCCCCCCTCCCCGATTTCCCAGAGCTGAATACAGGGTATAATAATACAAACAAGCATAATCTAAAATATGCTAACAACAATAATAAAACATTAAATTCTATCTTAAGTAACACCAGCTGCCAGCAATTAGTGCAGGTTCGCATCCCACCAGGCTCAAGGTTGACTCAGCCTTCCATCCTTCCGATGTAGGTAAAATGAGGACCCAGATTGTTGGGGGCAATAAGCTGACTTTGTAATAATGCCGCTTGGGGTGTGTGTGAAAACCCTAACAAGCAGGCATATACATAGAATGAAGGCTACTGCTAAGCTTGTAAGCCGCCCTGAGTCTTCGGAGAAGGGCGGGATATAAATGGAATTAAAATAGCTAAAAAAAATATCACACTTTAACTCTCCATAGTCAAAATATTAAAGTAACTACTAACTAATTATACGTCATAAAAATCCGCTACTTATTCAAATGCTAAATGATACTTTTTAGTCCCATATTTATTCTGAATACATTCAATCCATCTTCTCCATTCCACAATGTATCTCTGTTGCGATTGATCTTTCAAATATGCTGAAATCTTTGCCATTTCCGCCAAGTTAGAAACTTTCAAAGTCCACTCTTCTATAGTCGGCAGTTCTTCCTTCTTCCAATATTGTGCTACTAAAAGTCTCGCTGCCGTAATTAACTTCAACATCAACTTTGTATCTATAAGAGTAGTATCTGTAATAATACCCAATAAAAACAATTGCGGAGAAAACTTTATCCTTTTCTTAAATATCTTTTGCATATTCCACCAGATTTTAAGGTCTTAAGGTCAACTTAAGAACATGCCTTACACATGTTCTTAAGGTCAACTTAAGAACATGCCTTACACTTCCTGCTGTATTTCTTGTTTTAGGATAGTCTGCATGCAGTAACTGAAATCAAGTAGGGTGTGGCTGATATTGCTATGCCTTGCAGCTTTTCTACTGTACTATATCTTGAATGCAGAAAGATGAGTATTTATTCTGCCAAAATACTGTAGATGCAGTTAATTTGGCTTTAAGAAGAATATCAACAGGAGGGAAAAAAATCAAAAGCTTTCTGGAATTATTTTCAATTTCTTTCAATATTACATGGCACTGAGATAATATGTAGGTTACTTAATGATGATTTGCATTGGATGGGTGTTTCCGTTTTAATATTTGGGGGGAAAAACCTTTACAAAGTTTAGTGTACAAATCAGTTTGATAGTGCTTAAAGTAGAGATGGATAACACACGGCTTTTCAGATTTTACTGAACTGCAATTTCCCATTGGCTTTGGAGCTCATAAAATTTGAGTCCCATAGTGTCTAGAAGACTGAAGTTCCTAAACTCTGGCATATTTGACCAATTTCTAATTTGAATTTGAAAATGCTGTAATCTTGCTTATGGAATATCTAATTTGAGCAAGGCTCCTGGCATTTGCCAAAAATTATTTCTTGCTATAATGCAAAGGTGCAAAGAATCTTAAAATGGGACATCTTGCTAGATATTTTTTTCTGAGCATCCTGCAATTCTGGGCTTTTACAAACAAAGACTGTTGTAATTTTATACTATGATTTTAACATCTAAGGCATGTTTTTAGTGGTTCCTCACCGTTTATGATTCAACATCTTATTTAATACCCTATGCATGAGGTATTGAGTGTGTACCTTTTTCATTTTAGATCTAATTAGTGGTTGACATGGTTTGTTTCCTAAAGACACTTGTATTGAAACACTTATTAGAATCAAGTTAGCAAAATGGACTTAAAAATTTCTAGAATATGACCTCTTCATCAACAGGCACTTTGTCTGGAATATTAGCTCTAGTACCAACAAACTATAAATATTTTAAATCTGCTCATTAATAATAATGTTATATTAATTGACATGTCTGGATGTGTAATATGTTTTTCACTTGTAGAGTTTGATTTTGCATAATGGAAAAGACAAAGTACTTTTTTTATTCTAAATAATGTCAACAGAATTCCTTACAATATTCTAACATCATTAAGTGTGTATTGTCATGTTCTCAGACGATCAAGCATAAAAACAAAAATAATAGATTTTATAAAGGTGTGAGGAGGAAATATATGCAGAACATTGCAAAAACAAAACAGTTGTATAAAATATACAATCTGAGGTCCACAGAGTTCACCAAAATTGTCAAATGGCAAACCTTAGTGTAACTAAATTCATTTTTTAAACTCAGTTTTAATGTAAATGAAATTACAATTGGTTTTTGCCATGAACCCCCCTCCAGATGCTTTTGAGAATCAGCCTATGATGCACCAAAGTCAAAATGCAACCATACATCTACAAAATGTTGTGTTCTTTTTTGTAGTTTTTCTGTATAGCTCAGGTCTGTTGATGTTTGGGTTTTCCAGTATTATAAATGATTCACATGTGACTTGAATGATAAGATTGAAATTCATCTCAATAATAAACAATTTTAGAAAGATCAATGCCCCAAATGTCTAATTAAACACATTTATCATTGGAATGTTTTCTTCAAAGCTGTCATTATGTAAAGATATTCAGGACCAGTTTGCAGACATATAATATTTTCATCTGTTTCAATTTCTTCTAAAACTGAATGAGCAATGATTTGCATATACTGAAAGTCTACTCTTTCAATTGCAGCCATAATTCACAGATGGAAATGAAGAAGACAAAGGACCCATTCTCTTATTCTTTTAAATGTCTTTTTTTTTCTTTTGACAGATCAGTTGCTTAAAAAGTAAGAAAGCTTTTCCAGGCACAAACACTTTAGATGGGATTCATATCGTGAACCATTTGATAAGAGATGATGAATCACTGCATTCTTCAGATGAAGATTTTATATCCAATCACATCCAAGAACACGGGATCCATTTTCATTTGCACAGCAGAACTGGCCAGTTGGACCTGAATCCAACAGTGGTAGACAGTAGTGACAGTGATATTGAAAACACTGAATCACTGATCACAAATACTCAGAAGGAAAAAAATAAAAAAAGAATGGATTCTTATTCTACTATGGTGTGATCACTGTGAAAAGTTTGGCTTTCATTCTCAAAGAGCTTCTTCCGTAATTAAGAAAATTAGCATTAAGCACTCAGATTGACTTGGTCCTTGTATCTGTGTTTGCCTAATCTCTCTTTAACACTATTGCCATGAAGTACACTTGAGAAGATACAGGGTGGTTAACAGTATTAATTATTCTTCCTTTGTACGTTTCTCATGCTAGATGATGTGCATTCATAATTGTTGCCTTCTCAAGAACCACAGCTGCTGTTCACAAACACGGAAAATCATTACTCTTCAGAAGGGACAGTTTAATGCTCTGTGAACAACTATGTTCCATAAACAATTTGCAATCAAGATGGATGTATACACACTAGAAATAGCAGATACGGAATATCTGATTATTTTGAGTGTCTTATTTTTAATTAACTTCAACTACTGGAGACTAACAGAGTTTCCAATCTAGAAGCCTGTTTGTGCTATTTTATATAATTAGTGGTCATACTTCATTCTAAAGGATTGAAAACTTTTGTCAACATTTATGTGCATTTGTTTTTGACAAGTTGCTAATGAATTTGATCAAATATGTTAACTACAAATAATATCTATTTTGTATATATTTGTATAACTGTACTCCTACCTAAAATGTATATTGAATTTTGTATGATGTGTAAATGTTACATGAGTGTCTTAGCATTTTAAAAGGAAAAATGAAATTATGTGTAAGCAATTAAAATTGGGAGCGATGTGTGGGGGAAAAATAAGAAAAACACTAATTCTCATTCTGAGACTTCTCTGTATCAGATGATCTACAGTTCATGTCCCATTTAATTATGTTTGAAATGATGCTATTCACTGAATTTTTAACTTTGTGTATATGTAACTATATAATAAAACCTTTTTCATGATTTAACAAATGCTAAACAGTTAAGTTTAACTCTTCCTTAAAAATGTCCTTCACTTTTGTCAATTTTGTTATGCTGCAGCCCGATTCTACCATTGTTTAAATTCATTTTCCCCCCCTCATTAATCTATACTCAGTACCCCATAATGACAAAGTGAAAACAGAATTTTAGAAATATCTGTAAATTTATTAAAAACAAAAAAAAACCTCAAATATCACATCGGCATAAGTATTCAAACCCTTTCCTCAATACATTGTTGAAGTGACAAGTTTTGCATACCTGGATTGGGGGATTTTATGCCTTGCAAATCCTCTCAAGTTCAGTCCGGTTGGATGGTGACCATCAGTGGACAGCCATTTTCAGGTCCCTCCACAGATGTTCAGTAGGGTTCAAGTCAGGGCTCTGGCTGGGCCACTCTAGGACATTCACAGAGTTGTCTCTAAGCCACTCCTGTTTTATCTTGGCTGTGTTCTTAGAATCGTCGTCATGTTGGAAAATGAACCTTCAACCCAGTGTGAGGTCCTGAGAGCTATGGAACATGTTTTCATTGAGGATATCCCTGTACTTTGCTCCTTTTAGCTTTCTCTCAAAGCTGACCAGTCTCTCAATCCTGGCTGTTGAAAAACCTCTCCACAGCATGATGCTGCCCCTAACAGCTTCACTGTTGGGATGGTATTAGGCAGGTGATGAGCAGTGCCTGGCTTTTTCCAGATTTAACGTTTAAAATTTGAGGCCAGACAGTTCAATCTTGGTTTCATCAAATCAGAGAATCTTGTTCTCACAGTCTCAGAATCCTTCGGGAGCTTTTTTGTAATTGGATCATTTGAAGTCCCTGCCCAGGACCCTGGACAAAATGTTCAAAGCACTAACCATGTGGTGAACTATCAGGATCACACATTGCATGTCAGTTAAGATGATTTATAGTCAACTATGGTCAGCACTAAATTGGAGTTAGATAAGAGTCAAAGGAATTCAAGGGGGGTGGAACTTGGATCATTTGTGGCAATGCAATGACAATAGACTGGTTCCTCTTTTGACTCCGACCCCAGGCTCTGCCTGCGCTTGATCTGCACTTTTCTTTCATCACTTTTCTATGTTAACTAGAACATAGTGGTAGAAGGTCAAAGAGTGATAAACCAAGACCAGGTACTCCAGTGGTTTAACATCTTTTGTCTATTGTTTTTGTTTGGTTTTTATGTTTTTAATGTTATGTAGCTCTGTTGAATGCCACCAGAGTGGCTGGTTTTGAGACGGGTGGCTTATATGTTGGTTTAAGGTAAATAAATAAAGGTACCAGTAATAGTTTCTAGATACATCTGCTCCTTTAAAAAAAATATTCAGACAAGGTAGGGTAGATTGTAATAAATGCCTCCCATAAACCATTCAGAAAAGTTCTTGAATTATGAGCAATTTTTTTCTCCATTCTCCCATTAAAATATTTCTATCTTAATATGAGATATACTAGCAGTTAAATACAAAGTCAGTCGTGTTTATAATATGAGCAAAAATTAAAATATAATACTAACTGTGATCAGCCACTGGCAAAAGAAAATCAAATGTGTGTGGTAAGGCTGATTCAGTGATTTAAAAAAAAAAGTAGAGAAAAGGAATAAGGATGCTGAGCAGTTTGTACAAGAGAAAGTCAATGGGAGGAAGCACATAAATAAAAAAGAGAAACAAGAGAATTGAATAAATATAGAAAACCGAAGAGTATAAATGAGGAAGCTAACAGAAACACAAAGGAATTGTATGACTGAAAAAGCAAACAGCAAAAATATTCAGACAGAAGCTTTAAGGACTTATTGATAAGGGAGGTGATAAAACTGCAGAAAGAAATAAATTGACATTTTGGTAAATTAATACAATTCTCAATTATTCTTTAAACATTGCTTGTATAAAGAATTTTTTTTAAAAAAATGGGGAAAATGAAAATGTTAAATTCTAGATGCGAGAAAAATTCTGCTTTAATAAATTAATTTTAACCAAATAGCTCACTCATTCAAGGAATGAAACTGAAAATATTTCAGTATATTTGCAAATAGATTTGCTAAAGGGGAAAGAGGAAGACTGCAATAATAACCCTGAGAACAGAAAGAAAAAAGGTGAGACTGCTAAGCCAGTAAAAAAAAAATACTCGTAATTATTGAAAGCATACAAAGATTACCTGAAAAACCACGAGAACTCTAAATAATTAATATTTAATTTATATCAATAGTTAAGGGTCTGTTAAAGTAGTATTGCAAAATATCAATTCACACCTGCAAAAAGCTTGTAAAAATATGACCAGCTTTTCATTCTATGAAAAACAACCAAATTAGAAAAGAGAGAACTGGAAATGCAGAAAGTAAAAATTTAAAAAATAAATGTTTTAAAAAGAACAGACACAGAATAAAGTACTTTAAAAATACGTTAAGTAAACCAATTTGTACAAGAATAACAGGAACAAAAATGTGGAACAGGATAGAATATAGAGCAAAACTCTTTTAAAATAATTTTCTGTTTTTAAAAAAATCCACTCTCCTAAACTGGTAAGTTATTACTATCTGAAGAAACAATACTAATGCAGTGCTCGTAGGGTCAAGGCAAAAAGGAAGCAACAGATGAAAGTAAGCCCTAGCACAAGGGTGTCAAACTCAATTTCATTGAGGGCCGCATCAGCATTGCGGTTGCCCTCGGGGCCGGGTGGGTATGGCCAGGGTGGGCGTGGCCTACTAGGTGGGTGTGGCTAGAGTGCGTATGGCCTACTGGGTGGGCATGGCCAGCTCTACATCGTTTGCATCAAGGGTGCCTATGGGGGCCTGGGCAGAAGTGGGACAGATCTGAGGGTCTCTGGCAGAAGGAGGGTCTCTGGGCCCGGGCCAAGGGAGTGAGGGCCAATCCCTCACTGTTTCCAGGATGGCTTCGCAGGCCACATGAAACCACTTCGCGGGCCGGATCCAGCCCCCGGGCCTTGTGTTTGACACGTCTGCCCTAGCAGAAGAAAAAGAAAGAAATCATATCAGAAATCACCGAAAGGAAAAAAAAAGTTGCAGGTAGCCCTACGTTTTATGTCCACAATTGGAACTGGAATTTTTGCCGTTAAGTCGTTGCAGTCATAGTTTAGATCTGATTTTATAGGACGATTTTTATGGAGTTTGTTAAGCCAATCAACGTGTTTGTTAAGAAAACCGTGCAGTTGGTAAACATCATGAGGTTGTTAAGTGAACCCAGCTTCCCCAAGGGGAATTTTGTTTTGCCGAAAATTGACAAAAAAAGGATGCTACACCCTGTTGTGAATGCAAGCCAGTTGCCAAGTGCCCAAATTACGATCATGTAAACCTCAGGAATGGTGCAGTGTTCATACATTCAGCTCATAAGCCACTTTTTCCAAGACCATCATTAACTTTGCACCCTCATTAAATGCTGGTCATAAGTCACACTGAACTATCTGTATAGAACTGATATATCACTTAACCATTATTACTTTTCTAATCCCGACTGCCGTGTAACAGAGTGAGCGCCTGTTACTCGTCCCAGCTTCTGCCAACCTAGCAGTTCGAAAGCACGTAAAAATGCAAGTAGGGACCACTACGGTGGGAAGGTAACAGCATTCCGTGTGCTTTTGGCGTCTAGTCATGCCAGCCACATGACCACGGAGAAATCCTCGGACAAGCGCTGGCTCTTCGGCTTTGAAACGGAGATGAGCACCAGCCCCTAGAGTTGGAAACGACTAGCAGGCATGTGCGGGGGAACCTTTACCTTTACCTATTACCACCACAAATCTGGATTATATTATAAGCTATTAGCGTTGATTATATTTAGGATTGTGAAACCCAGATTATGATCAACTCAAAATTAGGGAGCACCTGCTACCAGCATCAGCTTCCCATCATCCTGTGCGCGCCCGCAGGGAGGGCCTCCTTAGGGTTCTGCCAGTTAGAGATTGCCGGCGGGTGATTCCCAGGGGGAGGGCGTTCTCTGTGAGTGTGCCCGCCCTTTGGAACGAACTGCCGATGGAGCTTCGGTCTGCCCCCGACCTTCGCTCGTTTCGCCAGGATTAAAAACCTGGTTTTTCGAATTGTCTGGCCTGGACTGAGGGATTTTAAATTTTAAAGTATTTTAATTAAATCATATTAAATTATATTAAATTAATTTTAAAACTTTAATTTTATTGTTATTATGAATTGTGGGCTTGTATTAATTTAATTCCATTTTACTCTCTTTTTGTATTGTTTTAACTGCCCTGTGAACCGCCCTGAGTCCTTCGGGAATAGGGCAGTATATAAATTCAACTAATAAATAAATAAATAAATAAACTCCTATAAATATCACTGAAAGACTTTGATCTGAAATATCTGACCTGCCTCACAACCTGGAGAGGTAAGCTATGATATACACCTTGGACTCCTGGAGGAAAGCCAAACTCTTAATGCAAGACTACTACAGGATATAAAGAGGAGAAAGATATGATTAGCCTTTGAACAGGGAGGCAAGGGCATGAAGATGGCACAATAAAAAGAAAACATCGGGTAAAATAAAGAGATTTCAGAGGAACTGAATTGAAAGGCCATAGAAGAAAGAGTAGTTGATGCTGCACAGTCATTGGCCCACTAGCAAATCACAGCTTAGCAGTCATTCAGTATTGCTAGGCCAAAATAACAGGTTTGTATCATTTGAACAATGGATGGGTGATTACTATGAAGACACTAAATCCCTTGTCAGTAAATGACTAAAGTCACTGGATGATTTGTCAGTTTCCCCATCTTGGAGCACTCCAAATGTCTTGGTTAGATTACAAGGTTTCCCAAACAGGTTGAGAAAGGTTGCTCCCTCCGAGATTAGGAGAAGAGAGATTTAAGGGGCCAATTCTAAGAGGAACAGTTGCAAATGTCCCAGTTGCTATTTTATTAGCTTCCTCTCTCTCTCTCTCTCTTTTTCTCTCTCTCTCTCTCTCTCTTTTCACATTTCAAAAATGATCTTTCCTACACGAGCTGACAAACCAATTCATTGGGGGAAATTCAGGCTGTGTCTATAATTACATACTTGAGTTCTGTGGTATGGGTTCTAAAATTAAGGTTGCAATTCTGCATGCTGACCTGGGGACAAGCCTCACTGAACAATCTTTTCCAGCCGAATTAGCACAGAATAAGAAACCGTACTTTTATACAAAATCTTCGGCGGATCCTGGCAAACACCAGAGGATGATTTACAATGGTGAAACTTTTTAATTTTGATTATTGCTGTGCAATGAAATAACATATCCCAATTCTGGAAATGCTGAGTTATTAGTTATTAAGCCAATGGAAATAATATGCACCCATAGATAGCACCTCAATTCCTCTCAAAGTTTCTATCCCATTTGCATGTAATCATATATAACTACAGCTTTCCTCACAATCTAACCAAGGCCCTTATGTAAATCCATTACACTATAACTCGCTATAATTTAAGGGGTAGCAGACAACATCCTGGGATGCTAGAGAAGGCATTTGAAAGCAACATCAGCTCTGCTTGGTAGTCAATGATGTTCTGTAATTTTTCCTTTATTCCATTCAACCATGTCTGAT
This sequence comes from Vipera ursinii, assembly GCF_947247035.1. Taxonomy (NCBI): domain Eukaryota; kingdom Metazoa; phylum Chordata; class Lepidosauria; order Squamata; family Viperidae; genus Vipera; species Vipera ursinii. The sequence continues at coordinate 83,150,495 of NC_139516.1, read as the reverse complement.
TTCTGCTTGGACAAGTCCCTGCAGTTTTCTTAGCAAGGTTTTTCAGAAGTGATTTGCCATTGCCTCCTTTCTAGGGCTGAGAGAGAGCAACTGGCCCAAGATTATCCAACTGGTTTCATGCCCAAGGCAGTACTAGAACTCACAGTTTCCAAGTTTCTAGCCCGATGCCCTAACCACTATACCAAACTGGCTCTGTTCTGTAACTAGCCATAACCATAGTAGCTATGCAGGTAACCGGTAGTTTCTCCCTCGTGACAGCCTTACCCACCTTACAATATTCCCAAGTGGAGCCATAGCCCCCCCACCCCCCAAATGTTAGGTCCCTAAACTAAGCAATATGTGAATATGGAGATTAAGCAAGATAAAATTTGAATAAATTTTATGAAGCTATGCAGCAATGCACAAAATCCATTGGAATTTAACCTATACTATAAACTAGATTTCATGAATACCCAGTTTGGTGTGTTGCGATGCTTTGTAACTTGATATAGCCTTCCACATACTGACGTTTTAATGTTTCCCTACACTCAGCTAATGCTCCTATTCCTTCTTGCTGATTCTTCTTTTTATATATAAGTTTAGTTTTTAATTTATACCTTTTCTACCTTCTATCACTTCTTTTTATATATTTTTATGCATGCTTTATGCACCCCATGCCTTTTCTGGTCTATAGCCATAAGAAAGATTAGATATGATATATAATATGGAGCCCTGGTCACTTTATTGACCAGATCCAATCTTTAAATAAATACTTTTTTCAGTCCAGGATTTGCATAAACTATTCTTGCTGTAACTGATGGTCACAAAGGGCACAGCCAGTAATATGACATTACCAGAATGAGTGGGAAATAATGTTTTTCAGCTTCTTAAATAAGTGTCTGCAAGTTTAAGGTCAAATACTATTTTACAGATCGAATTTCTTAAATCACCCATTTTACCCTTAGAAACAACCAACCAGAATCCGAAAATTTTAGTTCCATACATTCTGGAAAATTATAAGAGAAATGGAAGCTGCATAGAGGTTTCAAGTGGCCTGCATCTTAAGAGTTATGTCATTTTTAAAAATATCCTAGTAAATATCTAACACTACATGATTCTTTGCAATAAGCCTTCCTAAATTCAGTGAGCAATAAGTAAAAAAAAAAAAGCAGAGCTTTGTGCTGCATGTGAATATAACTTTTAAACTGCATCTCTGATTGCTTCAGTTTAAAAAGCCACAACAGTATTTTGGTGCACTACACAATGAAACCTTGTTAGCTGAAAATTGCAGGAGAAGAAATAGATTTGTCCACAGAAATAGATGGTCTCCAGGAAATTCTTAAACAGCTTTTTGAGCTTCTCTAACTTTCAGTTTTTCCTTGGCACACTATTTTTAGCAGCCTCCAGGAATCTAAGCTACATTTCTCCAACAAAAGATATTTCCCTGGACTGCAAGATGAACATTGTACTTCGCCTTCAGAATAAAATGCAGTTTGTAAAACCAGGGCCATGCGTACGTATATTTACACACATAACACACCCTGTCGCTCACTTTTCTTTGTAGATTGCATCTGCTTTATTTTTTTTCCCCACCCCCCTCCCCGGTGGGAATCCAACTATAAGCAGCTGTGACTCTCGGCACCTGGGCTTGAGTAGCTGATCTTCTCAAGGAAGGATCTGTATATCTGTCGTTGGCAGTGCCAGCTGCAGATTTTTGCACAAGCAAAGCTCTTCAGTCGGTGGCATGAGAAATTCAGTTGAAAGTTGGCCATAAAACACATTGAACAGTGAAGTGTAATGATCTTTCAGCAACCGACATATTACCCAGGTGCTACGAATAGGAAGCTGAAGTTGTTTTCTCTGCGTAAACCAGTCAGGGTCATACTATGATATGATCCTATCTGATTTCGGTTTAAAGTTGCAATCTGGAGCAGAAATAAACCAAAGTGTGAGAAACAGGATGAGACCGTCTTTTGAGTCATTTTCTTCATTCTTCCCTTCCTGGCTCTTCTTTTTCTTCCTTCACTCTCCCCATTTGCTTTTCATCCACCAGAGGAAAAGCTGTTGTTTTTTTTTTCCTGTTCAGCAAAAGGCACCAGTGATCACTAAGAGAAAACAGGAATTAAAAGGTTCCTGAGAAGTTAAGCACTTGCTCACCTTGAACTTTTCTACTCTAAACTGTTCTTTCCTACAATCACATTAGGTAAAAAAATAAACAAGTTGGGGAAGGAGCCATGACATTCCTGTGATTGAGCCTCAGGTGTTACACCCTTGCTGAAATAAAGGAATATTACAACAGGAGTAACTATGTGAGTACAGGTAGTCCTCAACTTTACTACCATTCATTTAGTGACCGAAGTTACAACGGCACTAAAAAAAGTGACTTATGACCATTTTTCACCCTTACAACTATTGCAGCATCTCTGTGGTCATGTGATCAAAATTTGGAAGCTTGGCAACTGACATGTATTTATGACGGTTGCAGTGTCCCAAGGTCACATGATCACCTTTTGTGACTTTCTAACAAGCAAAGTCAATGGGGAAGCCAGATTTACTTAACAACCATGTTAGTAACTTAACAGCTTCAGTGATTCACTTATCGACTGTGGCAAGAAAGGTTGTAAAATGGGGAAAATCTCATTTAACAACTGTCTTGCTTAGCAACGTAAACTTCGGGCTCCATTCTGGTCGTACGTTGAAGGCTACCTGGATACTATGAAATAGCCATCTACTCAGCCACACTACAATTGGCATGCTTTCCGAGTGTTTTCTAAACCCATTTACTTTTTCATTTACTCTGACCATAGCAACTACAGACTGCAAATGTGTTCACAAAATATGAGAGCATTTCTTCGCTAGTGAGATCCAGTCCACATTATGTTGGCTTGCAAGGCTGATCTCCATACTACAGATCCTACCATGTACAGGTAGATTCTAGGGTGTACCTAGAATAGAACCTGGCTTCAATTATGTTGATAATATTTTTTGTTGTTGTTAGTTGCGAAGTCGTGTCCGACCCATCGCGACCCTATGGACAATGTTCCTCCAGGCCTTCCTGTCCTCTACCATCTTCTAGAGTCCATTTAAGCTCACGCCTACTGCTTCAGTGACTCCATCCAGCCACCTCATTCTCTGTCGTCCCCCTCTTCTATTGCCCTCAATCTTTCCCAGCATTAGGCTCTTCTCCAGTGAGTCCTTCCTTCTCATTAGGTGGCCAAAGTATTTGAGTTTCAGCTTCAGGATCTGGCCTTCTAAAGAGCAGTCAGGGTTGATCTCCTCTAGGACTGACCGGTTTGATCGCCTTGCAGTCCAAGGGACTCGCAGGAGTCTTCTCCAGCACCAGAGTTCAAAGGCCTCAATTCTTTGGCGCTCAGCCTTTCTTATGGTCCAACTTTCACAGCCATACATTGCAACTGGGAAGACCATAGCCTTGACTATAGACACTTTTGTTGGCAGGGTGATGTCTCTGCTTTTTTGTGTGCTGTCTAGATTTGCCATGGCTTTCCTCCCCAGGAGCAAGCAAGCATCTTTTAATTTCTTGGCTGCAGTCCCCATCTGCAGTGATCTTGAAGCCCAGGAAAATAAAATCTGTCCCTACCTCCATTTCTTCCCCATCTATTTGCCAGGAATTGAGAGGGCCAGATGCCATGATCTTGGTTTTCTTAATGTTTAGTTTCAACCGAAGTTTTGCACTCTCCTTCTTCACTCGCAACAAGAGGCTCTTTAGTTCCTCTATGTTGATAATATAATTGATCATTATGTTGAACTATTGATCAAATTGATTGTTATGTTGATCTATTATTATCTACTCAACTGTGATAGGATTTAGACTGGATTCCCAGGAGGGAAGAGCTGCTTTCCGGAGAGCAAAGAGGCACCAGAGCTTGAAAAGTTTCGTCAGCAGATAGAAGCTTAAAACAGTTTCTCCCTAGCTTTTCCCAGACTATATCTGCAGTTATGCAAATAATTACTTTAGTCTGACAAGATTCTGTCCAGAGGCGAAGAACAATAACAGAACCTTGTCTTGAGTAACTCCCTGTCTAATTCTTGGGGCCTGACATCTATAATTTCTCTATCTTGTTTTTTTTAGTAAGATAAACAACCTCTTATACATCAGAGCCCAAAAACTAGATATGTAAAAACTTATTGACTAAAACCATGCTGGGTGGCAGTTTTCAATATCTATGGGCCAGCTGTTGAAAGTAGATTTAGCTATTTTTCTATAAGGTAAAGGGTAAAGTTTCCCCTCACATGCGTGCTAGTCGTTTCCAACTCTAGGGGCCGGTGCTCATCTCCGTTTCAAAGCTGAAGAGCCAGAGTTTGTCCAAGGACATCTCCGTGGTCATGTGGCCGGCATGACTAGATGCCAAAGGCGCACGGAACGCTGTTACCTTCCCACCGTAGTGGTCCCTATTTTTCTACTTGCATTTTTAAGTGCTTTCGAACTGCTAGGTTGGCAGAAGCTGGGATGAGTAACAGGCGCTCACTCTGCTATGCGGCACTCGGGATTCGACCCGCCAAACTGCTGACCTTCTGATCGACAAGCTCAGCGTCCTAACCCACTGAGCCACCACATCCCTAATTTTTTTCCTATACCTTTCCCTTATTTCATGACCTCATTTCTATAGTTTACTTTTTTTTTCCTTGCTGGGAAAAACAGAAATGTTTTGATCTTGTCAGTGTACCAGCACTTTTTCACAGCCAGCAGCGTGCAGCCAACAGAGGTATGTCCAGCACTAAATGAAATCAAAAATCAACTGGTGGTAGTACAGATTATAGCCCAGCATTGCCTCCAAGAACAGCAGCCTGGTTCTGATACTCCTTCTCATGCCAAAAATATCAAATAAAATTGATGCCAACACCAGTGGCCATCAACAACTTCAGGCACAGAAAAGGGGTGGCAGGGGAAGGAGAACCAATGTTAAAACTCTGGTTTAATTGTACAGCACATGCTGGAATAGAAGAAAAGTACAACTGCAGCTGCTATTCTCTGATACAGCCCCATCTATTTTACACTGTATTACTGTGCTCTAAGTTGCAAGCTGAGAGTAAGGGGCTTGAGTCTTATATAATAACCAGCAAAGTAGCTACACAAAAAGGTATCCATATTAAAGGGGTATAGGTTCTTACACTCCAATAACTGTCCATAACATTAGTGTGTTGTATTACAGCATACTATGGTTGTCTCTTGCTTATGCTCTTCTTAAAAAGGTAAAGGTTCCCCCCGCACACGCGTGCTAGTCGTTTCCGACTCTAGGGGCCGGTGCTCATCTCCGTTTCAAAGCCGAAGAGCCAGCGCTTATCCGAGGACGTCTCCGTGGTCATGTGGCCGGCATGACTAGACGCCAGAGGCGCACGGAACGCTGTTACCTTCCCACCGTAGTGGTCCCTATTTTTCTACTTGCATTTTTACGTGCTTTCGAACTGCTAGGTTGGCAGAAGCTGGGACAAGTAACAGGCGCTCACTCTGCTACGTGGCACTCGGGATTCGACCCGCCAAACTGCCGACCATTTGATCGACAAGCTCAGCGTCCTAACCCACTGAGCCACCACTGAGCCACCACTCTTCTTACCAATTCAATTTTGTGAAAATAAAATGCAGAGGAAATATTTATTCCAGTGACCCCTTCAATAATGACCGTGACAATTTATTTCATTCTATAATTTGCTAATACGCTAGAATGACTTGGTCAAAACTTCACAAATATATTGACATATTCCTCTTAATAAAGCAAACGTGTTCTTTGTAGCAAGAATTGAAGGCAAGTTAAAGCATTACACAAATCCTTAGACTTGAACTACATAAATTAAAAACTAAAAGTAAATATTAAAAGGAAGAATTTCAAAGAAAGTATACAGTATTGTTTTGCTTTGATTTGATGATTTGAACTTTGGCTAATGTATATATAGCAGTACCTTAAAGAAATAATATATCAAATAGTGTATCAAATAGTTTATCAACAGGAATTATTAACTTTGCACTCTTATATGGTACATGAATTATTATTGAATCCAACGAGGGTAGAAACTGCCAGACTGTAGGTTCTAGTTCTCCCTTAGGAATGAAGTCAGCTAATTGATCTTGGGCCAGCCACTCTTTCGCTGCTCTAGGAAGCAGACAATCACAAACGACTTTGAAATCTTGCCAAGAAAACCGCAGGGATATGTCTATCTATGCCAGACATGTCAAACACAAGGCCCGGGGGCCGGATCCGGCCCGCGAAGTGGTTTCATGTGGCCCACGAAGCCATCCTGGAAACAGTGAGGGAACGGCCCCCACTGCCTTGGCCCTGGCCCAGAGACCCTCCTTCTGCCAGAAATCCCCAGATCTGCCCCACTCCTGCCCAGGCCCCCATAGGCACCCTTGATGCCAACGATGTAGAGCTGGCCACGCCCACCCAGTAGGTCATATGCACTCTAGCCACTCCCACCCAGTAGGCCACTCCCACCCAGGCCACACCCACCCGGCCCCCCGAGGGCAACCGCAATGCTGATGCGGCCCTCAATGAAATTGAGTTTGACACCCCTGATCTATGCCATCTCCAGGAGTCAATATTGACATATGCTGTCAAATAACAGTCCTAAAGTTTGTGTTCACATTCAGTAGATGTCACATGAATACATAATCTATACATTAATCTTAGTGATAATATTTAGCTGAAACCTACAGTTTCAAAGGCTTCCTATCTCTGGGAACCTGAAGGAACCTACTGGTCCATCTATCATCCCTGCTTGTGAGCTTTTTGCTGAAGGAAATGTTTCCTAGTAATATTTTTAGATAGTCCATAACAATGTTCTGAATGTTGCTTGAAATACTGTAGACTACCAAAAAATGTAACTGTAATTTATTGGGATTTTACTTGAACTGTTTCACGTGTCTGTTTGAATGCTGCTTAAGGTTGCTCAATTGGTGTGTCTGTCTAACGGTCATTGACTAGCCAGACTTGCTGTCTCCAAGAAGATCACTGGATGATTTGGGGTGGGAATGGGTTCCTTTAAACCTATTGGCCACCACCTAGTGGCCAACCGTATAAGAAGCTGTGCAGAAGCCTCGGTTTCAGTTCTGTTCCTGTTTACCTCAATAAAGCAATGTTCCTGTTTGCAACCTCTTGTCTCACTTACTGCGTCCAAAGAACTCACTACACAACACTGGCAACGAGGATGGGATCCTGCTTCTTCGGAAGAGCTGAAAGTCACTAGGGGGTGAGGCCAGCAAAGCGCCTGGCAGGGACCACATTCCCCCCACCTTGGTCGGCCTAGCAAGCCACGCTAGCGACCACACTGCCCTGTGGACCAGTCCCAGGGCCTACAGAAGAAGCAGGACAAGGCAATGAGAGGCACGAGCTGCAAAGACTTCCCCTACAATGGCGAAAGTCGGAAAGCTTGAGGAATTTGAGGTTACTCATCCAGAGAGATGGTCATCCTACATTTCAAGAGTAGAGAATTACCTCTGTGCAAACCAAGTCTCCGAAGATGGCCTGAAGGCCACAACACTTCTTTGTGTCTGTGGGTCTGCAACGTTAGACATCGCAGAAAATTTAGTCGCACCAGCGCAGCTGGACTCTGTTACTTACGCAGACCTGAAGAAATGGCTCGGCGACCACTTCCAACCGAAGCTGTCGGTGATAGTGTGGAGGCATGCCTTCGAACAGCGAGTTCAACAACCCAACAAGACGGCCACAGAATTCATCGTGGCATTGACAAAAGCTTCTCACCTGTGCCAATTTTCGGATTTGGAAGAAAGTCTTCGCAACCAACTCATCTGTGGACTCAGGAGGAGAGAGTTGCAACAAAAAGTTTTTGCAAAAGAGACTCTCGCTCCAAGAAGCCTTAAAAGAGGTCATGGCGGACGATGCCGCCGCCGGGGCCGTGAAGGCATTGCAGCCCGCCAAAAGCACTCCTCACGAGGAAACCGTCCACCACGAGGACACCGAGCATTCAGAAGATGTCAACTCCGACCATGAAGTCGACAAGATCCAATGGCACCACAACAAGGAACTGAAGTCCCCTTACGAGGCAGTTCCCTTCCTTTGGTGTTTGGGCTGTGGCGGCTGCCACCAATGAGTGGACTGCCAGTTCTGGACAGTCACATGTTGGGCCTGTGGGAAAACCGGCCACATCGCAGCAGTCTGTAGAGGTTGCCAGAAGGACCGCCAATCGGACGATCCGATCAGGAGAGGTACCAGGGCCCCGGGGCAGCAAGGAGTAGGGTTCTGCTCCAGTTGTCGGAGTGTTTGCCACACTGGAGCTCGCCGCCCCCTTAAGCCAAAACTTCAGCTTCACGTCGAGCTCCATGGCGTTCCTTGCAGGATGGAGCTGGACACTGGTTCAGCAGTATCCATTATTTCCCTGGAGACCTTCTGGTTCGTGTGCAACTGCAGCAAGAGATGGGACAAGCTTAGGCCATCCGACATCATTCTCACTGACTTCCAGAATTCCAGAGTAGCCGTCAAAGGCGAGGCCACCTTGGCCGTCAAATTCAAGGGGTTTTCGGGGGCCCTAGATGTGATTGTGGTGGAGGGCCAGAGAACGAGCTTAATAGGGCTTGATTGGTTTGATGCACTGGGCATTCAAGTAACCGGGATCCACCGGACACAAGCTGCGAACTTGGTGTCAGTATGCGAGGAATTTGCAGATGTTTTTGACACAAGCCTGGGAGAGTACAAGGGCCCTCCAATAGCCTTTAAGCTTGATCCTGCCATAACGCCTATTAGGATCAAGCCCCGTAGAGTCCCATTTGCACTGAAACACAAAACCAATGCAGAGCTGGACAAGCTAGTCAGTCAGGGGGTACTGCAGCCCGTAGATGGGGGTGAATGGGAAACTCCCATTGTCACGCCACTTAAGGCCAACAGGGAGGTCAGGATTTGCATTGATTACAAGTGCACCATTAACCGGGCACTACAGCAGCACGCGTACCCGGTGCCAGTCGTTACCCACATCTTGGCATCACTGCAAGGGGGTACCATGTTTGCTAAGTTAGATTTGGCACAGGCCTATCAGCAGTTACCTGTGGATGAGGCCACAGCAGCTGCACAAACAATTGTGACACATAGGGGTTTTTTTAAAGTCAAATGCCTTCAATTCGGGGTTAGCGTAACCCCAGGAATCTTCCAGGGAATTATGGAGCGCACGCTCAAGGGCATTCGGGGGGTTTGCCCCTATTTGGACGATGTGCTCATCGCCGGTGAGTCCACTGAGGTACTTGCAAGGAGGCTCAATGCCATCTTTCAACAGTTCCACACAGCGGGACTCAAATTGAAAAAGAACAAATGTAACATTGGGGCCCTTTCCACTGAGTTCCTGGGATTCCGTATTGATGCTGAAGGCATCCATCCTGTGGAGTCCAAGCTGAAAGCAATTCAGCTGGCACCAAGCCCCAGGTCTAAGGGAGAGCTTCAGGCATTCCTGGGTCTCCTTAATTTTCATCATGCATTCCTTCCTAAGGAGGCCGCAGTGGCAGAGCCGTTACACTGGCTCTTAGATAAAAACACCCCATGGAAGTGGACCAAGGTTCACGAAAATAGTTTTAAGGCAGTAAAATCACTACTGTCTTCCAATTCAGTGCTTACGCATTTTAATGAAATATTGCCTGTACGCATTGTGTGTGATGCATCCCCTTATGGGGTGGGGGCTGTACTAAGCCATTTCTCTAGTGATGGGACTCAAGTCCCCATTGCCTATTATTCAAGGACACTGTCCTCAGCTGAGCACAATTACACTCAGATTGACAAAGAGGCCTTGGCCATCATGGCCGGGGTGAAGAAATTCCATGATTATTTGTATGGCAGGGAATTCATGGTCTTCACAGACCACAAGCCATTGTTGGGGTTATTTACTACAGATAGGCAGACGCCTCAAATATTATCCCCTAGAATGCTAAGATGGTCCATTTTTATATCAGCCTACAGCTTCAGGCTGGTTCACAAATCCGGCAAAGACATGGGCCATGCAGGTGGCCTTAGCAAGTTGCCATTGCCACAGGTAGAAGCAAATCCGGCTCCAGCAGCTCGCATCTTGTCAATTCAGGATTTGCCTGAGTTTCCCCTCCATGTTGGGGATGTGGCTGCAGAAACTGCTGCAGACAAAGTTTTAAGTAGAGTTTTGTCATGGATTCACACCGGGTGGCTTGAAAATAGCCCAGGACCAGAGTTCCAGAGCTACTTCACTCGTAGACATGAGCTTTCAGCTCACAAAGGTTGCATTTTATGGGGGAGCAGGGTTATCGTCCCCAGTTCATTAAGGCACTGTGTGCTTCAGGCTCTGCATGAGGGCCATCCGGGCATAGTCCAGATGAAGGCATTGGCACGGAGCTACCTATGGTGGCCAGGGTTAGATAAGGCTATCAAAGCCCAAGTACATGGGTGTTACATGTGTCAACAGTCCAGACCAGAAATGCCACAGGCCCCTGTCCACCGATGGGAGGAGACTCATACACCATGGTCAAGGATTCACATTGACTTCGCTGGGCCCTTTCAGGGTCAGCTGGTTTTGATAGTGGTCGACAGCCACTGTAAATGGTTGGATGCAATTCCTATATCTACTATGACTACTGCTAGGACCATCCAGGTGCTTAGGAAGCTTTTTGCCACACATGGGCTGCCGGATGTCGTAGTCTCGGACAACAGGGCCCAGTTCATAGCAGCAGAATTTCAGGCCTTCTTGAGGACTAACCTCATAAGGCATGCAACATCGGCTTCCTTTCAACCCTTGACTAACTGGCAGGCCAAACGCATGGCATGCACAACAAAGGAGTCACTCAAGCGTATTGTGACTGTGGACTAGCACCATAGGCTGGCTGATTTTTTGCTTTGCCAGCACACTACGCCTTGCATAGCAACGGGCAAGAGCCCAGCAGAACTTCGCTGGGGGAGAAGGCTAATCACGAAACTGGACCGGTTACATCCTGACTGGGTTGTAGCAGACACCGCACGCCCAAAGGCTCCAAGGAGGTTGCAAGTGGGTGATGGAGTGTGGGCCCGGAACTGTGGGCATGGGAATTTGTGGGTGCCGGGTAAAATTATTAAAATTTTGGGACCTCTTTCTTTTTTTTTTTATTGAAAAGTTTTAACATACAATTTTCCTTTAAAACCCCTCTCCCCCTCCCTTCACCCCCCCTACCTCTCCCCCTCCCCCTCCCCCTCCCTTCACCCCCCCAACCTCTCCCACCTCCCCCCTCCTCCCCCCCCCGACTTCCCAGAGCTAAATACAAGGTATATATAAAAAAGAAAAACAATCATAAACAACCATATATTAACAACCATAAACTCTAAAATCCATCACTCTCTAGCTTATATAGGATAAATATATATATCTATTAAATATATAGAAAAACAAAAATAGAAAAAAAAGAAAAGAAAGAAGACTTATTCAAATGCTACATAAAACTTCTTAACCCTATACTTGTTCTGGATAAACTCAATCCATTTTCTCCATTCCATAATATAACGTTCTTGCGAGTGATCTTTCAAATAAGCCGAAATCTTCGCCATCTCTGCCAGGTCGGAGACCTTTAAAGTCCACTCTTCTATGGTCGGCAGTTCCTCTTTCTTCCAATACTGGCCTATCAAAAGTCTCGCTGCCGTAATTAAATTCAGCATCAATTTAGTGTCCACAACTGTAGCATCTGTAATTATTCCCAACAAAAAAAGTTGCGGACAAAACTTTATCCTCTGTTTAAAAATCTTCTGCATATTCCACCAGACTTTTATCCAAAAAGCCTTAACCTTTTTACAAGTCCACCATATATGAAAATATGTTGCGTCTTCATCACCGCACCTCCAACATTTAGGCTGATAATTCGGATACATACTTGCAAGCTTTTTAGGGTCTAAATGCCATCTGTAGAACATTTTGTAAAAATTCTCTCTTAAATTTTGAGCTTGTGTAAATTTTACGTTCCTCACCCAAATCTTTTCCCACATGTCCATTGTGATAACTTCCTGGGTGTAAATTTTGGGACCTCTTTCTTACAAGGTGGCTATGGATGGAGGGTGAGTTGTTCACTGCCATATTGATCAGCGTTTTGCAGAATGGCCACTAAACGAGGACCTCATGGCATGTCCGCAATTAGGGCTGGAAACCGGCAGCCAAACAGGGCAGTTCACATACTCTGATTCACTTAACAACTGTGGCAAGAAAGGTCGCAAAATGGGGCAAAACTCACTTAACGTCTGTCTTGCTTAGCAATGGAAATTTGGGGCTCATTTGTGGTCGTAAGTCAAGGGCTACCTGTAGGCAGAAGCATCTGTGAAAACTAGGCCTGGGAGGACAGTGATTAGCATCCAGGAAAAAAAAGCATATCTGCAGCAGCGTCAATGAATCCAACAGAAGCTCATCGGTTGCCATCTCTGACTTTGTAACCACCAAGATTGTGAATTAGGTGCCCCAGATAATTTGTACATCAAGATTTGTGTCAGGAGAAAACAAAACCCACAATTTTAAAAGTAAATGAATTTCAGCTATCTCTACAATGAACTGGGGAATGAGGCAATGATTCTGCCATCTAAAATGTGAAATATCTTCAAGCGATGGTTAACAGGGTGTAAAGAGGTTACCTCAGGAGTCTTGTTTTGTTATTGTTTGTTCTTGAGTATAAAATATGTTCTCAATTTTCTAAATTGTAAACTGCTCCTTTGACTTCTAATTTTTAGTATATGGGATTATATGTGTCTTATTTTTTTTCTTAAAGGTCATCCGGACAAAGTAATTTCTCTATCAACTTCTGGGGGGGGGGGAAGGTAAACGATTTTTTGAGCTAGAATACATTTAGATACATTTAGAATTTAAAATGAAAAGAGCTGCTACTGGGGAGATTGGCTGTGGCTTCTTAAGACTTGATCTTGTCCTCCAGGAAGTCATCTCAAACCCAGGGTTATATTTGTGTCTTTCATTTATGCACAAGAGTCAATACTTCCAATCAAAACAGCCTGAGGCAACTCGCCATTTTTTTTTGAGAATTCTACTTTTCATTTACTTTTAAAGGATTTGTTTTCTTAAAAAAAATGGGTCAGGGAGCTTAGTGTGCACTAAAGGAAGCTCTATGAACACTCTGACGCTCACCAGAATATTTTTTATCCTATTTCAGTATTCTGTCCCTAAAGTCTTTTTTTTATAGAAAGAAGCAAATGTTCTTAATTCTCAACCAAAACTCCACAGGAAGATGCACACACTCCTGCTTTAAGGGGTGGACTCTGACATGAAATTCCTGAGGAAAAATATTTATGATATCTCACTATATCATTTGCCAAATCCTGGTGCCATCCAGATGTGGCACATTACAATTCCTGTCCACCCTTAATTGTTATGGCCACCCAATAAGCATGATTTATGAGGTGATGGGAGTTGTAGCCCAATACATCTGGAAGGCACCTGGTGGGCAAGTCTTTTCTATTCTCACTCCCTATAATTCCCTCCTCCCTGTGAGTAAAATTAGAGGTAACAAAATATTGGTATGAAAAATTTGCTCAGGCTCTGTCAACTTCTGATGCTTTTAACATCTACAGTGTTTACTATTATAAATCCTGCGAGTCAATGTTTTCTGACATGGCCAATGGTGAAGGATTAATCTTTTTAATTGTCCTCTCTGACATATTTATGGTACAAACATGTCCTTATACCCTCCTTTTCCTACAATGTCCTCTTCATCTCATCCCCAACCCAGGTCAGACAGGTGCCATGTTTCTGTACTGATAAATTAACTTTTCCCCTTATGCTGACAGGGGGGCCTGAAAGTGAGTCAGATCTGCCCAGTAGGGCAGAGGTGTCCAACCTTGATAACTTGTGGACTTCAACTTCCAGAATTCCCCAAACAGCATGGCCCTCTGGGAATTCTGGGAGTTGAAGTCCACAGGTCTTAAAATTGCCAAGGCTGGACACCCTTGTTTTACAAGGAAATCAGAAGGCCTGGGAACAGAACATAAGAGTCTATTACAAGCCCTTCAAAATGATATGTATATAATGATCATCATTGCCCAAATGATACATTTATGAAGTATGATACTATTAAGTCACATTATTTGAGAGACGACTTCATGATGTAAGGATAGGATTGGTCATGGAAAATGGAAATATCCTATTGGGTGTAGTTTTACACTGACTCAAGGATTGAATGGATGGATGGATGGATAGCACAAGCAGTGAGAATAAAAGGTCATGCTGTAGTGTGGGAGCATAACTTGCAGCATGGCATATATTTGGCACACAGAACATGTCACATTTAAATCTTGATATTTTCAGGTAGACCTAGTGACGGATGATCAAAAGTTCTTTGTTACATTCACATGTAGATTAAATCTACTTATTTATCTGGCAATATCATTGCTTGGAGCATGAGAATTGCTCCCAGCCAAGAATTTCCAAATGCTGTAGACCAGCTGCATTACACTCTAATCTACCCTTTGTCCCAGTGCTCAAGGTGGCATCATGTTTAATATACAGGTCTCCACGTTCAATTGTAAAATGGATTGGGGAAAGAAACAATGACTGGCTCAAAGTTGCCTGATGGGTTGTAGTTAAGCCAGGATTAAACACAAGTCTTTATCCAATCCTTTGATCACATTGGCTCACTAGATGCAGAGAGGCACAGGCTTTACCTGTTGGCTTTCTGCCTGCCATAAAAAACGAGAACAAGCTTAGTTTTTGCTTCTCTATGGTTGGAAGGGCTAGGAAACCGCAGAGAGGAAATAAATAAATCACTAGTGAGGACCGGTTGCTGCTGAAAGATGCCTGGCGGGCTCTTATAAGGGGGGGGGGAGAGAAGGGGAGCAAGAAGAGGTGTTGTTGGGGGGGGGCGATACCAGGTTTCCATCCCTCCATCCTTCGTTCAGTTTGGCTACGGGGGAAGCAACCGACTGCTGCTAATGGGGGAAAAAATCTTGATGTGTGTTTCTTTTTCTTCTTGTGAACTCTGCGGTTTTGAGCCCTCTGCTAATTTTACAGGCGGTGTGATTTCATGCAGAGTTTCTAACCAAAGCTGGGCTAAGGGCAGGTGGAGGGGGAGGAGGCGCCACAACGTTACATACACGCACGCACAGACACACACACACTTCTGTCTCCAGAGCCTTGCTGATTTTGGCCGGCTTGCACAAACCGCAGGCACCTTGGGAGAGTTAGCAAATTGTGTGTCCTTTTGCAAAGCCCGGAAAGGTGGGGGGGGGGGAAGGGAGGAGGAGACCCGGGTTTTTATAGGACGTGGTTTCTCCTTCTGTGGAGGGTTGATGGCTCACCCCCCCCACCCCATCCCACCCCATAACCCCCTTGTTTTCTTAGCAGACAAAATCCCTCCCAGGATGCATCGATCTGCGAGGAAAGCCAAGGAAGGCCGACGGAGAAAGCCTCCCACTTCTTCCAAATTTAATCCTTACCTAAGTTCCCGAGGGAAATGAGCAAGCTGGGACACCGGCCGGGGGGGGGGGGAAGTGGGGGGTGGAGGGAAGAGAGAGGTCAAGGTATTTTCAGCCGGGCCGGTGGACGTGTTTATCCCCAGAAGAGCTTTCCACAACAGGCTATTAAGAGATCGGGACAGGTCACGATCATCCTCCACTTAATTCCAGCCTGGAGGATTTTATTTATTTCTTGTTTAAAAACTGCGATGGCTTTTTACTGGGCGGGGGGGGGGAAAGACCCACTCCGCGTCAATCACTGTGCCAGAGTTCTGTGGTGGGCGGGGCTCGAGCAAGCATTCTCTGACCAGAGTATGCCCGCGCGTATAGTCAGTCCTGCACACGAACATCCGGGTCTTCCAAAGCCCCTCTGTCTGTAGCTCCCTTCGCCTCGCCCTGTCTGGTCTCCTGCAATAAGGCTTCCCAGAAAAGAATCCCATTACAAAAAAGTCAAATGGTGAAATTTTCCTCAGGGATGAGCCCTCTGAGTTGAGTTCTATCCCTCTAGAACTCGTGTCTGCTGGGCAACAGATGAAGATACAGAATCGCTGTTAAGAGTATGGGGAAAGCCATGTTTGAAAAAGCGGAGGGGGGGGACGATGACAAAGTTGCCATAGTGCAGGGGTAGGCAACCTCGGCTCTTTTATGACTCATGGACTTCAACTCCCAGAATTCCTGAGTCAGCATAGCTGACTCAAGAATTCTGGGAGTTGAAGTCCATGAGTCATAAAAGAGCCGAGGTTGCCTACCCCTGCCATAGTGTTAACTGATTAATAGTTTAACCATGATTTATTCAATGAATCCAACGCACTGAGCCATTAGGTAAAGGTAAAGGTTCCCCCGCACATGCGTGCTAGTCGTTTCCGACTCTAGGGGCCGGAGCTCATCTCCGTTTCAAAGCTGAAGAGCCAGCGTTTGTCTGAGGACGTCTCCGTGGTCATGTGGCCGGCATGACTGGATGCCAGAGGTGCACGGAACGCTGTTACCTTCCCACCGTAGTGGTCCCTATTTTTCTACTTGCATTTTTACGTGCTTTCAAACTGCTAGGTTGGCAGAAGCTGGGACGAGTAACAGGCGCTCACTCTGTTACGCGGCACTCGGGATTCGACCCGCCAAACTGCCGACCTTCTGATCGACAAGCTCAGTGTCCTAACCCACTGAGCCACCGTGTCCCTTGACTGAGCCATTAGCTACCTCTATTGGAGGGTTCACACAACTTAGCCAACATAGATTTGGGCCTGGTATATACTTCTCTGAGGCAGGTGTTCACTTTGTTTTGTTTTGTTTTGAATCCTCTGAGGAACCACATCAAGCTTCAAGCAAGCAGGATGGCAAAAGGAGACATGTTTACCTTCTTTATCATATGGTGAATCTTATCTTTTTTTTTATTCATTTGAATTCTAATCGACTTTTTTATTCCTTTTCTCCTCCAGTTTTTTGTATATATTAATTATACTTACAGTATCAAAAGTTCAGGCATAGCAAATTATGATGACAGTGGATCAAATAAGGTGAAATATTGCAGGAATGAAATAAGTTGTTCGAATGATTATTATTTTGATCCCTAGCTCCTCAAAAGCTGCTTTAAAAAGAACTTCATGAGGCTCCGCCATAGTGGGATAGAGGGTCTCCTCAAGAAACAAGTGTCTCAATCTCTTTCTCACACACACAGATACACACACAAACCCACACACATATCTTTCTTGGGCCTCTAATGGGCAATAATGACAAGGAGACAAAAGAGAGATTTTCAAAATGTCAGTGGGTCTGAAAAGTCACAAATTTAGTGCTTGAGGAAGACAGAGGACCTAAGATGGCAAGCTTGAGGTAGAGGATCCAAATGGACCTTTTCCATAGTTGTCCAACTTAATAACACAGAGATGATCTCAGCTGAATTACTTCACTCTGCTTCTTGGTAAATTCAAACTTCCACCTTACATGTGGAAGATTTTTTCCCCCAATTTTGAAAGAAAATGCTGCTACATTAGCTTGCACTTCTTAAAGCAGGGGTTGGTAACATCACATGTTAAAGCTGCATTCAGGTTTGGTTTCACCCCCCACTCTTTTAGAGTCCCCCTCCATCCTCTACCAATCAAAATTGTTGACAATCAGTTTTTTTCCATCCAGATGATGGAATTACCATGTTGAGGTAGCTTGAGCCTTAACAGGGGTTTTATGTCACTGTTTCCAATCAAAAACCTGCCTGCCTCCATAGGAGCAAACCCAAATAAACTATAATAAGCCAACCTGGCAATTTAGCCACTTTGTGGTATTCCCCTGTTTATTGCAGCACGCCCCCTCCTCCCAAATCATAAGCTTGACAGCAATGTTGTACATTGTCGTGCTGCACTATTAGATGGAAGAAGATGCTAACTGGTTGACAATGATAAAGTTGTTTCAAAGTTGGTTTCTTTATGTCAAAAGGAGACAAAAACCATCTTGGCCTTTGTGTCTAATTGTAAAACATCTCAGGCTAAACTTAATTTGAGCCAGTATCGAAAGCCTGGGCCTGTAAAATAAAGATGTGCGATTTGTTTTGATTGTGGGGTGCAAACATGGCCTTTCAGTGAGAGACCAAGTGGGATGGGGAGAAATAATCAACATTGGTTTCATTTAATTTAAATATAAAAAAATAACTGGGATGAAATATTGCTCCTATAATTAAGTGATTAAATGATTTCCCTTCTGAAATGTTAAAAATGATAATTAGTGACAAATATTGAAGGGAATCTGGGAGCTATAAAGCAGAGCTTTTAAGGGAAGAGACACGATAACCTGGCTGTTCCCTTTTCTGTATTTAGCAGCAGAAGGGAAGTATCTTCAACCTGTCTCCAGCATTGCTGCCTGCAAGCTTCCTAATGCACAGGCCTCGGGACATTTTTAAGACATTTTGTTCCTTATTTTATCACTTACTGTTCTTTTTGTTAATCCAAAGGGCAGGATAAAATATGGCATATGTGCACGTATAAAGTTTGGGCCAGGGTTCTAGGGCATACCAGCCCGTTATGGAAATACTCACAAAGGTTTGGTCTCAAAACACAATCTGTGTTCTGTGTTGTGACATATGTGATGGGATAAAATGGGAAATTCAGGATGCATTACTGAGTAGCCACTTTCATGGAAGAGAGATATTCATGACAGTCCATATTACTTCAGAGTGGCTGCAGGTCCAATCCTGCTTGTCAATTCCAAAAAATATATAAACAAGGAGTCCCACTCCATTCTTTCTGCTTGTAATTCCTGTTGCATTGACAAGAAGATGGATTTCAGTCATTTGTGCTTTAAACCACGATATGCCAGGAATTGTTTGCTGTCTAGCCCAGAATTAGGAACATTTTACCAGTGATCAATAAATGCTTTTGTGATCTGAACAGGGGGAGATTAGTACTATTTCAAATATTAATAGCATTTTCTTAGGAACCCACCGTACCTCCACCTACTAGCAACTGATATTGCTACTACTGTTATCATGACTTCTGTGCACCTTTGCTGTGAGTCATGCAGAAATGGAGGATTTGAGTAGAATCATTAAATGTGCAAGAGGCTGATAACATTAATGATGTCATAGACATATCTCAATATGTGTCTGTATACCCTTTTTAGTATCACCTCCACAGGAAAAATATATTTCATGCTTATTGCTGCAGACCTTTAAAGGACCACTGGATGATAGCAAAGAGACATAGAAAACTCTTTGCTACCATCTGGTGGCCATCGGTATGATTGCATCCTCAAAATAGTATGCTTCAAGAAGTACAGTTCCATCACTTCCAAGTTAAAGCATTTTAGCTGAAAATAATGCATTAACCATTGTGCATTACTGTCATTTTAATGTAACCCAAACTGACTTGTTTCATATACTGGGTCAAACAATCTTAATATTTTGAGCAAATAAACTTTATTTTTGGAAGATTTTACTGCAAATGTTTCATTTTCTTAAACTGAATTCCTATAGACTGAAATCCATTCAGAGAGCTTAGCTTTAGAACTACATTCTATTCTTACCTGGGCAAACTAGTCCAGAAGAGTGCATTTGACTTGATAGTGGAAAAAATGCTTTATACTGTGAATGCTTGTATATTCAAGGCTGTAAGATTTGTTTAAGCTTGTTGTTGTTGTTGTTAGCTGCAAAGTCGTGTCCGACCCATCTATGGACAATGTTCCTCCAGGCCTTCCTGTCCTCTACCATCTTCTGGAGTCCATTTAAGCTCACGCCTACTGCTTCAGTGACTCCATCCAGCCACCTAATTCTCTGTCGTCCCCTTCTCTTGCCTTCAATCTTTCCCACCATTAGGCTTTTCTCCAGTGAGTCCTTCCTTCTCATTAGGTTTTAAGCTTGTACAACAATTTATTTGTTCACATCCCATCCGTATCCCTTCCACCACCTAACTTTTCCTTGTCCTTATGCATAAAGAATGTTAGGGAAATAGAAGCTGTATCCACTGTGAAGAACCACACAGTTCTAATTTAAGGGCACAGGTGTTCTACAGAAAATACCAATTCTTGGTCCAGATAGTCATTTGTCTTTTCATCTGCTTCTCATTAACTGTAGCAATTTTTACAAAATCTGAACAGGTACATAAATAAAAGGATTGTGTCAAAAATATCCTCAAGCACGATTCCACCTAACCTTTTCCTTATGTTCATGGGGTTACATCTTTGCCACCTCAACCCATGACTGCATCCGGACTTGACATTTATGGGACTGGATGGGATTAAAGCAATACTTCTTAATAACACCAACTTATTTAGAATCTATCATAAAAATGCACCACCTTATTTGGATAAGCAAAGTTAGCCTTCCGGGAAGGAAAGCATTTCATATGTGTTATTCTATTTATCATCAGAAGTATGCCAAATAATACTCAATACTGGCACTGGATCGAAGTATAAATTCTCACTGATCAATTCTAATTCAGCTCCCTTTCAAAGCCCTATAGATTTTTGGATTAGAGCGGATGGCAGTAGAAATCCAAAATAAGGGGAAGTTGGCCTAAATCAATAAACAAACATCAACCCAGTGTCTTCATATTTGGGATATGCGTTGAGATGCTTGTGCCATTTGCATTTCTCAAACCATCCCCCTTTTAGCCCTTTTTTCCTAATTATTTATTTATTTTATTTATTTTATTTTAATTCCATTTATATCCCGCCCTTCTCCGAAGACTCAGGGCGGCTTACAAACTTAGCAGTAGCCTTCATTCTATGTACATGCCTGCTTATTAGGGCTTTCACACCGGAGAGATTTAGATAATGGGTTTCCACGTGCCTTTCCAGTATCCTGTATGCCCCTTGTTCCTAAGTCCCAGTTAACTTCATGCCTTTTTTAAAAAAAAAAACAACAACATGTCTTAGCAGAAGCTAAGGATAGATTAAAAAACTAAAGGAGAACGCCAGGCTATTTTTTTAGGGGGAGGGGAAGCAAAAGCAAATGTCACTGGTGTTTCAGCACGAAAGCACCCTTAACGCTCAGGAAATGAGGTTTGTGGTTTGAGGGGCTGAGCTCAAGAAAGTGTGTGTAGAAAGAAAGAGAAAGAAGTAAAAAGAGGCTAGCCCAGATACAGCCATTCTTCAGTCTGGAGGAGTCGGAGGAGGAAACGGAGAGAGAGAGAAAGAGAGAGAGCCTTATGTAGTTAAGTCCCCGTGGGAGAAAACCGTCGCCGTTCCACCGTCCTTAACCCCCACGGTAAATGAAACCACCTTTTCTCTCTCTCTCTCTCTCTCTCTCTCTCTCTCCCGATGCTGTTTCGGGCTTGTTTCGTCTGCCTCGATGAGCAAAAAACGGAGACGTCCTGCCTCGAGGGAAGCGGGGCTCCCCTCCGGCCCCGCCAGGGGGTTCCCACACTTCGTCCCTAACGGCGTCCAGGGCGCCCCGATCCCACGGACGGCCCCCCCCCACACTCCCCACTGATTCAGCAAAGCCAGCTGGGAGGCGAGCGTAGTTTGAGCAGGGCGATCGCGTTTTCCAGGAGGCTTTCCCCGACTTAAGACACCGTCACCCCCCCCCCTCCTAGATTACCGGGATCCTCCGCCGGTTTCTTTTTTTTCCCCTCCCCCTCACCTTTTTCGTCTTTCTAAATCAGGGGTCTTCAAACTTGGCCCTTTGATGACTTGTGGACTTCAACTCCCAGAATTCCTCAGCCAGCTTTGCTGGCTGAGGAATTCTGGGAGTTGAAGTCCACAAGTCATCAAAGGGCCAAGTTTGAAGACCCCTGTAGACCTAAATCTCTAAATCGGAGCAAATTAAGAGAGGAGCCAACTCTTGAGCGCCGGGAGGTACCGGAGGCGACGAGCTTTTTTTTTCCTGGAAATGGATCCGATCTCGCCGGCAAGGGATCTGTGTGCCGCACTCACACACACACACGCACACACACACACACACCCTCCCCGTGCCCCGCGGCGATCCTGTGCTCGTCCCGCGCTCGGAGCGGCTTCCCGAAGGCCAGCCAGGTCGGGAAGAGACGGGTTTTCCCAGCCTGCCCGCTCGGCCAAGTGGGAATCTCTTCCGAGATTCGAGCGGCGATGCAGGCGGGATCCTCTGGCGGGCAAAAAAGAGCGAGCGATCGTGCCAGGAAGGCGCTGCCCTCGACCGAGAAACCCTTGCGGAGTTGAGGACAGGCTGTGGGGAGGGGACCGTCTCTGAGTGGAGGCGCGACTACCTTCTCGGGCGTTTCCAGACGGCGTCGGCCCTTTGCGTGGAACTGGCCTCCCACGCGGGTTTAGTTTAATTTAATTTAATTTATTGAGATTTTTATACCGCCCTTCTCCCAAGGGGATTCAGGGCGGTTCACAGGGCATAAATATAAATAACAATACAAACATTAAAAAACAATTAAATCAATGCCCAAGTTAAAACCAATAATAAAACAAGCCTATATAAAAAACCCAAGTACCCCCATCAGGCCAGACCCGCTAGTTCAAATAAATGGTTCTTCAACCCGCGATGGAAGGATCGGAGGTCTGATGCCAGTTAAGACCAGGGGTGTTCAAACTTGGCCGTTTTATGACTTGTGGACTTCAACTCCCAGAATTCCTCAGCCAGCGTGCCTGGCTGAGGAATTCTGGGAGTTGAAGTCCACAAGTCATCAAAGGGCCAAGTTTGAACACCCCTGGTTAAGACGGTCTCGGGTTGAAACGGAACGAAACAGAGAGAGGCGGAGGGTGGTTTTAACCTCCCCTTGAAATCCCTGCTCCGGCGGGCTTTGCACTGGGGCGCGAGTGGGAATCCGGCGCCGGCTGGCTAAGCCTGCCTTTTTTTTTTTCCCCAAGCGCGCGTTCGGACGACTCTTTAATCTCTCTCTCTCCCCGATTCAAGGGGAAAGCCTCGATTTCGCCCGCGTTCCAGGCGAACCGGGCGGGCGACCAAGGCTGGGGGCCTTGCAGAGAGTTGTTGTGATTAATCCCGAAAGGCAAACCGCCGGGCAAAGTGGGGTTTCCCCCTTGCCTCCTCGGTTCCTTTCCTATTGACTGGGGTGGGGAGAAATATGATGCGAGGGTCTCTTTCCTTCGTCCTAAACGCAGCGGTTGGAA